>NW_027532208.1:6224081-6354848 GCF_008692635.1 Crocuta crocuta
GCTTTCGGAGGGGGTAGAGAACTGCTGTGACTTTTGAGGTCCTACTCCTCCTTCCGGCCGGCCTCGCGACGCGCCAGCTCGGAGCGAGGCCAGTGTGACCGGCAGGCCCCGAAGGCTCACTGCGTGAGCTTGGGGCTTGGAACGCGTCCGGGCGCCCGCGGCGCCGTGCGCGCTGGTGAGTTTGGTGGCGGGGTGGGGTGTCCCCGGCGCGAGGGGCGGAGAGGACGTCGCGCTCTGCCCCTTGGCCCGCCCCCTAGTGCTGCCCCCACTTTGAGAGTAATTGAGACTTGAGCGTGACTGCGGAGCCGCGAGGATGCGGGCTCCGGGCGCGGGCTTTCCCTCTTCCCGGCGCGATGGAGCGGGTCACTGAGCGGAACAAAGGCGCCCGCCCGNCCATGGGAGCGATTTCGCTCCCCGCCTGACCGCCCCGTCCTCCCAGCCGTCTCCGCCGCCGGAGCATCCGCGCTGTGGGGCCGGGAGCCGCTGGGCTCCCCGGCCGCAGTCGGGAGTGTGAGGCTCGCACGGTCCCCGGCTGCTCGGCGCCTCGCAGGAGCCCGAGGGGGCGCGGGTCCGGGGCGCGGGCCGGCCGGGCGTGTTTGATGGCTTCACTGAGAAGAGTCAAAGTGCTGCTGGTGTTGAACTTGATCGCGGTGGCCGGCTTCGTGCTCTTCCTGGCCAAGTGCCGGCCCATCGCGGTGCGCAGCGGAGACGCCTTCCACGAGATTCGGCCGCGCGCCGAGGCGGCCAACCTTAGCGCGCACAGCGCCAGCCCCATCCAAGATGCGGTCTTGAAGCGCCTCTCGCTGCTCGAGGACATCGTCTATCGGCAACTGAATGGTAAGGACGCGCGCCGGGGCCGACGGGGCTCTGCGCGGGCCGGCTGGGCACCGGTAACCCCCTGGGGCCCTTTGCGCGGTGGGGGAGAGCCGGCACCTCCTGGCTCCCGCAGGCTCCCTCTCGCCCTTCCTGCCGTGTCTTGGCCAGGAGGCCGGGGCTGCTGGAAAGAATTACCTGCTTCTTACTGTGCCCCAGCCGTAAGTTTGCTTTTATTGTGGAAACATGTCAGTACAGCCGGCTCCCGGTCCCCGCGTGCCGGAATCATTACCAGGCGACTCCAGCCCGAGTGCAGAAACTAGTGGCGCGGCCAAATGGGACTGGAGGCGCAAGCCTACTTGGAGAAAATAGCTCTTGCAGCTCTTAGCGTTTGGCGGGGTCAGACAGGGAGGGACATTGGCGGGCTTAAATGTCTGCAAAGTCAAGGCCTCAGGTCTGGAGCTAATGCGCCAAGGTAGTAAGTTGGGCGAATATGTCATCTCTCCGAGAGGCGGGCTGCACGGCTAATAATGAGGACCCCTCCCTTCCCGCTGCCTTGGTGGAGGCTGCTATTTAAAACACACCCCGTTTCTCCCTGGGAGCTGCCCGAGGGTGAATGTTACAGTTCGCCGGTGGGTTGGGGAAGCAGTGTTCCAGAGTGTAGAAAGCGAGGCGTGCCATCCAATTAATGACAGTTGTCAGAATCTGTCCCATCTGAAATGTTCTCTTCGGTGCTGGGAGAAGGGGGGAGACTTAATGTGCCCTGGTCACGTGTGGTCCAGGGATTGATGGGTCATTGGACACTTGCTGTCCCCAAGGTCAGAGTGAGTATTACCTACCTGGAGTACAAGCAGCTTTCCAGGGTCCATAGGGCTGGAATCCAGGGCAGAGCCACAGCCCCCCCCCCCACCTTCCTGAGCTTCTAACTTGTGTTCTCATAATAGTTCCAGAACTACAAATCATCATAAAGATAATGATAATTGGTGTGATTTTTGCTGGGTGCCACACACTGTACGTTACCTCACTGAGTGTGCACAGCAGTCCAGGGAGGTCCTACTGCGTCCTCGCATCAGAAACGAGAAAAGGAGGCTTGGATGCCAAGTTGCTGCTGTCCTGCTCCTAGGAAGTGGTAGAGTCTAGAAGCAGACGCCCATGCCAACCAGACAACTTCTGTCTATTGCGTGTCTCCCAGTTATAAGCATGGAGTTTGATGACCAAAGGCTTCTACTTCAGGAAGACCCTCCTCGACCCTCTTCCCTGTAGATAGAGTGAGCCCAGTCCGGTGGCAGGGAGAAGGAGGGCCTCAGAGAGTTCTCTTCCTGCTCCCCAGTGATCCCTGCTGGGTCCTTCTAGGTGGGGTGTGGTCAGATCTGAGCACCCTTTGACATAAGCTGTGGTCTTGTTAATGTCATGTAACAAGTATCCAGGGGATGCTTTGAACTTACATCTGCCCTGGGTAGCTGCACTCCCCAGTTCGTTTCTGGACAGATGAGAAGCATATGGCGTGGGCCTTATGATTCTACACGGATACACCTGCTATAGACCTACCCAGAGGACCCGAAAGAGTGTGCAAGGGAGCCTGGGTCTCGCCGTCAGGCTGTACTGAAGGACACAAGTTGTTTTAGTATTGGTTTCAGTTAGGAAACAAAATATGGTATAGCTACACCCCCGAATGCCTTGGAGAGGAATAATAAAATTCTAAACGGTACTTACTAAGTGCACAGACATGCCTTTGTAGCAACCTCAGAGGTAGTAGCGATCCTGCCTGCTAAGGAGCTTGCTCACAGTCAGGGGGTGAACTTGGACAGTCTGTTCCAGAATCCAGGTTCTTAGCTGCTGCATCAGCCTGCCTCTGTTTTTGGCATGTGTCAGAGTCAGATGGGGGGGCCCGTTAACACATGGGTTTCGAGGGCACCTGGGTGGCTCAATCGGTTGAGCATCAGACTCTTGATTTCAGCTCAGGTCATGACCTCGAGCCCCGCATCAGGCTCTGTGATGATGGCTCGGAGCCTGCATGGGATTCTCCCTCTCTCTCTCTCTGCCCCTCCCCTGCTCTCTCTCTCTCTCTCTCTCAAAGTAAAGAAACATTAAAAAAAAAAAAAAAAGACATAGGTTTCTAAGCCTCACCCGTAGTCTCTCATTCACAAGAGAGGGGGTGGAGGCCTGAGACTTTGCATCTCAACTAGCTGTGGCCTGGACCGTGGCCCACTGCCTATCTGGGGCAAGCAAAGAGGAAGACCCATTCTCCCGCTGGCGCCAGCGGGGTGGGGGAGGGGAGGAACTTCTGAGAAGCCAGGAGCTTGCTTCAGATGGGCTGGGGGTCTGGTTTCTTTGCTTGTGTGCTCTTCTGTCCAGTTAGCAATCCCCTGGGGTTTCGGGGTGCCGGGCACTTGGGACGGGTTGGGCGGGGGTGCTTTGAATGCAGGAAGACCGAGTCTTCTCCATCTGCAGTCCCTGGGGATCTGCAGTCCCTGGGGAGAAGCAGGCAGGAAGACTGGCTCCAGAGCTTTTCCTGGGCCAGCCGGGGACTTCCAGCTGCCACTAGGTGGGTGTCACCTTCCTGGCTGCTGAGCATAGTTTGGAGTGATGTGAAGCCTTGAGGAAGAGCGCAGGGAAGAGTCATGAAGTGGAGCGGACCCTCCTCCTCTCCACCCCACCCGCCAGCACCCTGTGCTCTGCCTGTGTTTGCCTCAGGTATTGTGGGGTCCAACCGGTTGCAGTGGGCTTGCTGGGACCACATGCTGCAGGGGGAGGGTGGCCGAGGGTGGCGGGGGCTCCTGGGGCATGGGAGATGGGACCTGGATTCCTGTGTTCACTTGCTCTGCAGCCTGTCTCTATCACTTGCTACTGAAGGAGAAGGAAACCTTGACCTTGGCGTTCTTTATTCCTCAGGAATTAATGGAGGGCATACCATAGGAACAAGGCCACTTGGGTCCAGCCCTTTGGGTATGAAGTGGGAGCTGACATTTTAAAGGTTGCTGAGATTTCTCAGACTTTGCTGTGGACTCCTATGAAGTTCTGGCAAGAGGGACTCAGGAAGGCTCCTGAGTCCTTAGCCGTGTGCAGTGAGCACCGCTACCTCTAGTGGCTGCCCTTTCCTGGAACCGGTTTCCTTGTGTGTTCTGAGAGGGAGCCCCTGGGCTCGGCGGCCAGGGACCCAGGCTTTCTCAGAACCCGCCTCTCTGCTGAGACTCTCGGTGCCAAAGTCCGGAGTCCTGCCTTTTGCACAAACGGTTACAGGTTGTTTCCCTTCCTATAGGCTGAGAAGGATACTTTATTTTTTAGTTTTTATTTTTTAAAGTTTATTTATTCTGGGGGAGAGAGGGAGAGTGCGAGTGAGAGCACATGTGAGCATGAGTGGAGGAGGGGCAGAGAGAGAGAGAGAGAGAGAGAGAGAGAGAGCATCCCAAGCAGGCATAGTATTGTAGTGTGGTCAGCGCAGAGCCCCACCCGGAGATCGATCCGATGGACCATGAGATCCTCACCTGAGCCCAGATCGAGAGTTGGATACTTAATTGATGGAGCCAACCAGGTGTCCCTCAGTAGTAATGAGAAGGACACTTGAAAGAGAAAGTCGGGGGCACCTGGGTGGCTTAGTCAGTTAAGCATCTGACTTTGGCTCAGGTCATTATCTCATAGTTTGTGGGTTCCAGTCCCGCATCAGCCTCTGTGCTGACAGCTCAGATCCTGGAGCCTACTTTGAATTCTGTGTCTCCCTCTCTCTCTGCCCCTTCACAGCTTGTGCACTCTCTTTCTCTTTCTCAAAAGTGAATAAACATTAAAAAAAGAAAAAAGTCGAGATGCTGGTATGGAGGAGAGAGCGCACAGAGATGAGGTAGTTTGTTTCCCTCCGGGCTCTGTCTTGCACCTGTCTTTCCATTCTTTCTGCGAGGGCCCCACGGCTGCCCCCTGGCATTGCGGTGGTACCCTCTGCCCAGTGCCATGCCCCCTGGTCTCTTGCACCTGCATTCTGCTGGCCACCCGTGGCTCCAGCTACCTGAGTGGGAAGCACCACTTCCCGAGGACCCAGCTTCCAGGGGCTTTCTGTTTCCCAAGGAATCACGGGCAAGCCTGGAGGCTGCCACAGCTCCAGCCAGCATTTCCCACGTTCCCATCCTTGCCCAGTACCTTCGGCCTCTTCCCGCCAGACTGATCTGCTTGCTGGAATGCCCCGCATTTGCCTTAGGATTGTAGCCTCCACATTTCAGCCCCAGCCTTTGAGAAGTTGTCTGGGTGTGCTATTCCCTGCTCTGTTTCTGTGTCCTTCCATCCTTTAAGGTTTGGCTCAAGTCTTTGCCCTGGTGGTGGGGGTGGGGTGGTGCCAGGCCACATGGCTGAGCTCTTCCTGCTCCGAGCTTGCTTATCAGCACTGATTTGTACCCACGGTTTATATTCTTGTGCCTATGTGGGGTTCCCTTTTATGTCCAGAACTGGATGGTAGGCTTTTTAAGCGTTTGAGCCATAATTTGGGCTTTTCAATACCACTTTCATCCTTCAAGCATCTCCTGCAGCACCTTGTACAGAATGCGGGCCCCTAAGGTTTATTGGTTTATTAATGGGATGGTAGGTATACATGGGAGGTAAACAATAGACACAGAGGAAATAGTCTCGACACTGTTGTGGCTGGATTGGGCTGGGTGGATGTGGTGAGGGGGACGGAGCTGGAAAGACTTGGCTGGAGAGACTGAGCGTGAGGAAGCCATCTTGCCTCTGGCATCTTGCTGTCGCCATCTTGTTTTCACTGTGTTGCCTGCGCCATCTTGAGGCTGCTCTGGTCCTTCACCCACCTGACTGAAGGGCTCCAGATCCTTCTGAAGGACTTGGACGCCAAGTAGTTGTCCAGAATAGAGAACAACGCCTTTCAGTATGTTTTCTTTGAACGTGTGGTTTTATAATACGAATGTGGTTTTCCTTTTTTGGTTAGGAGAAAATTCATGTTTATTGCGGAAATTTGGAAAATCTAAAAGACAGGCATGAGAGAAAATAATACTGTGTTAAGATGTCTTAAAAAATGGTGGCTTGGTGGTTTTGTACCTGCATTAGGAACAGTGGACCTAGGGATGGACGGTTTTCTTGTGAGAATTCTCATGGAGCTCTGTACTGGACTTGGGACTTTCTGTCTCCTTCTGAGGAAGTTACTTGCTTCTCTCATTTTAGGGCTGAAAAAAAGGGTGAGAAAGAGAGATACTGTGTGACTTAGCCGTGATGACATAGCCAGAGAAGGGCAGAGCCATTTCATGCGCATCACAGTACTTTTCTCCAGCCCAGTGCCTCTCCACCACCCCCAGGAGTCAAGGTGAAGATGGAGGAATGATGTGCTGTTTCACTTCCTCCCCCAGTGCGAGCGCTGAGCTCTGGCTGGGGACCCCCTCCCTCATTGCACCCCTGTGCAGTGGGTCAGAAGGGCACGTGTCCCTGCTCCACGAAGCCCAGGGCAGCTCTGTCATAAGAGGAAATGCAATCGATTCAGGTTAGGTTCCAAATTTAGATTTTCAGAAGGATATTGAGTAGAAGCCGGTTGCTTGAAGAAATGGAAAATCTTTGCGGGAACAGAGAGAAGTCAGAATTACCTATGCGAGTCCTGCCCCCAAGCCACAGAGGCAGACGGAGCTAGAGTCTGAGCTCCAGAACCCAAGCAGGTTCCCCAGAACCCAAGCTGGTCCCCAGTAACCTGAGCCCGGCCCGCCTGGCCCAGTGCCTCAGGACGGAGGCACAGGGCTGAGATTTGCCCTCTCAGGCCTCCAAGAGGGAATCAGAGAGGGCTGGCACTTCGAAGGCATGTCTTCAAGTGTGCCAGAGCTGGTCTGGAGCCGTTTGCTCTGTGCTGCCTGGCGCGGATGGGCGCCTATGGACTCCAAGAACTGGCTGGGCCCAGCATTTGCTACGGGAAGGAGGTAAGGGGACAGGAGGAGAGGGCACATGTTTGTATTCGAATCAGTCCCTGCGATGAGGGTCAGAAGGAAACCAGAGGCTGCTCAAATCTTCACGGGCTGCCTGCAGGCCTCTGTGGCAGACGGGGGCCCAAAAGATGGGAAGCTCAGTTCCTTTCCTTGCGATGGCCCAGAAGCGTTGGCTGCAGCCAGCCTCCCCTGGAGAGATGGGGAGCCCGCTCTCGGATGGCCTTCGGACGTGGCCAGTCTGTGCCACAGGCAGCCTGCCAGGGGCTTCAGCTGCAGCCTGCCCGGCCCAGAGGTAGCGGGGAAGAGGCCGCCGTGTCATTCTCGAGGAAGAAATCCAACCCCCTGACCTTTGCTGTTGCCAAATCGGGAGTGTCCTTTGTGGACAGGAAGAAGGCTCCGTAATTAGAGCCAGAAGTGGCGAAGAGAGGAAGGAGCGTGGACCCAGTAAGGCGCATGTCTGATGAAGAAAATCTAAGATCAGAGAACCTGCAGGCCTTTTTTCTTAAGATATAAAATTGGAATGGGGCGCCTGGGTGGCTCAGTCATTTAAGGGTCCGACTTCGGCTCAGGTCCCGATCTCGCAGTCCGAGCACTGTGTTGGGCTCTGTGCTGACAGCTCAGAGCCTGGAGGCTGCTTCAGATTCTGTGTCTCTGTCTCTCTCTGCCCCTCCCCCCTCACGCTCTGTCTCTCTCTCTCTGTCTCTCTCAAAAATAAATAAACATTAAAAAAATGAAAAAATAATATAAAATCAGAAGAAAGATTCACTCAGGCGTCAGGCAGATTAGATTGGATTACTGATTCTGTCACGTGTTACCTGTGTGACCTTGGGCACCTCACCTCACCTCTCATCTGTGAAATGGGGTCGTTGTAAGTCAGGACGAAATGGGACTCAGAAGGTGCAGCCCGAGCCCTGGGGCCCAGTGCATGGCAGCTGGGAGAACACAAACACCTTGATGGCGGGAACTGCACCGGCCCCTCGTCGGTGCTTAGCAGATATTTTTCGTGTTTCACCTTGAACACGAGAACTCGGAAACCTGGACACGTGGACCCTAGGACACAGGTGGTGAGACCACCCCGGGCAGCCCGATGTGGATGCAAGTCACAGAAGACGGTCAGGGCCCAGGACTGGGAATCTGCAGGGGGGGCCAGCGTGGGGAGCAGTGCAGAGGCGGAAGTGTGTGGCCAGAGCTTGCTGCGGAGGTGGAGCTGGTTTGGAGGGCCAGGTGGAGACTGCTTGGAGCCCCAGGCTGGCTTGAACTTGATTCTGTAGACACGTTGGTGGGGGATGGGAGGAACCACTGGGTGACCAGGGCACCACTGCGACGTAAGGGAATTGATGCCGTGTATGGTTCAATGTCAAATAGGTGGGAACGTGGGTTGAAATCCGGTGGTGGGTGTAAGGTGCTGGCGTCACCGGCTCAGCCGCGCCCCTGCTGTAGGACGCAGCTGGCCCCCTGTGCTTCAGAGGTTGTAGCGTTCCTCACTTGGGAGCCCTGACCTTGGTTGCACCCTATCTTTAGTTATTGCTAAGATTCAACACCTGGAATTGCTCCCTCCGGAAAATCTGAAGCAGCCCTCAGAGTGGAGCCCTGTGCGCTCTCCTTGAACTTGCCCTCCCCTCCCCTCCCCTACTGCTCTCAACCTCCTTGAGGCCCTCCCGGGCCCCTTTCCCTCCCCCTCCCCCAAGTCTCCAAGTCTTCTCTGGCTCCTGTGGCTGCATCCTTCGACCTCCAGCCCACACGGCCCCTCCTCTGCCCTCTGCGAGCCTTTGGCAGTGGGGGGGGGATTCTGCCGGCTCCTCACCTCCGTGTCCTCTGCTCCATTTACATATTGCCCCCCTCATCTCGATTCAGCTTATTCCTGGGGGAAAGTCCCACCTTGGCGAGGGTGGGCGCCCTTAGGACGTACACCGTGCAGCCTTATCGGGGGCCCCCGCTTGTCCGGCACTTTGGACAAGTCTCCCTTTCTGTTCCACATACCACACACCTTTCTGTTATCCTGGCCAAGAGGTGGCCTGAGGGCCGGGGGGTGGGGGGGACTCAGTGGCAGGTCATGGCGGGGATGAGGGGTTGGGAGTTACCTGCCCCAAGCCCAGTCTGGCCCTCCCCCTGCAGCTCTCAGGCTTTGTCCCTGCTGTGGCTGCTACGACAACGGTCCCCTGGGCCTGCCTCCTGAGGCCACCACCCCACGGAGTGCCGTGCGGCAGGGCTGAAGCTGCTTCCCTGGCTGGGGCCCAAGGGCCCAGGAGGTGGAACCCAGAAGTCCAGGAGAGCCAGCTCTTTGTGGGATGGCCTTTGACTGGGGGGGTGGGGGAGGGGCAACAGGAGCCCCTCCCCACCTCAGCCAGGAACTTTCTTTCCGGAGCTTCTGCTGCATTTGGGACAATGCAGAACTCGCTTGGTGGAAAGACCCTTGTCTGCCTTAGTTATTGCTTCTCAGGTCTTTAGACCATTCTGACATATGGATGACAATTGGCTTAGCCACTGATAGAGAAGTTCTCCCTTTTAACAATGTCCCTGTCATTGCAAACTGCGGAGCCTCAGCCTTGCCACGTGTGAGAAATAAACCGCTGCCGTCATTGCAGGCGGCCACCTCCAGACACCAACACACGACACACGGGTGTGCTCACAGCTAATAGGGGGCAGGGTTCTGCCAGAGCCCCCTTCCGTCCGAGCCCCAGACACAACGNTAAAAGGCTTTGCTTATATTTGCAAGGAAATTAGCACAACAAGAGTGCTGACAAGTGTACATTGTGAATTTCTTCTTCGTCCGGGCAGCTCGCAGCGGGCCCGAGGGAAGTTTTGTTCTTGGCTTCTGCCCGTGCCCTCCCTTCAATCTAGTCTCCGATTTATTGGTCTTCGCGGCGGCTTTAATTAGGCAAGATCGGTGTGGTCTTGTGAGGGTCATTTTTTAATGGAAGCCAAGTCTTGAGTGATAGCCACACCATCCAGCTGAGGGCCCGGGCCCAGAAGTGTGTAGGCACGTGCTTCTGGGAAGCTGATGCCACGGGCTGATATGTGAGTCCCTGGAGTCCAGAAGGGAAGCCCTTCGGCTCCAGTACACCCTTCTTCTCATTCCCGTTCACCGTCCTGATCTGTGCCAGAGACTTGAGGTTGAGTATGCAGTGTAGAACTTCAGTTTGGAGTTCCTGAGGGCAGGGACAAGTCTTTTTTATGATACTGTTGATACCAGATCAGGGTCTGCAGTTGGGGAAGCTGATGTCAGGCAGCCCAGAACTTTCCTTGTCTCTGGTTGGGGAGGCAGAGCTAATACCTTGGTTCACCAAGGAATTTTCCTTTCCTCTGGGGCACAGAGCTAATCTTCAGGCTCGCCTATGGTTAAGTGGGGCCATGTGACTGAGTTCTGGATAGAAGGCGGGTGGAAAGGATGTTGTCACTGGTCCACAGAACCTCCTGTGGAGTCCATGCTTTATCTCATTGCCTGTTAGTGGTGGCCTTGGAGCTTGCCTCTTGACTGACTGTAAGATGGAAGGATCTTCCCTCTCTCAGTGACTGTGTGGAACAGGGCAGCACCCTCCACAACATCTCTCTTGATGTCCTTGTGGATTGGACCAGTGTGCTAAGCCATTGAGATCTTGGAGCTTCTCTGTTATAGCAGCTAGTGTTAGTTATCCTGACTAATTCACTTAGGCAGGGCTACAACACAAGTCTACCTAAGGGACAGTCCAGTCTGTCTACCCTAAGTCTCTGTCCTTGATTAATATGCTCAACAAGTACTGACTGAGCTGAACCATAAGTGGGGTGGGGCAAGGTGGTTGGATTGAAATCCATCTGCTTCTGGACTAGCTTCTCTGTCTGATCTCTTGGCTTTAAGAAAAGAGCCTTGTTTCTGAGTGTCCTGGTGTTCTATTTACAGAATGATGGAATGATTGTAATCATCCCCTACTTATGCTCTGTGTTGGAGCTGAGGGATAAGTATTGAAATATAGCTAAGTTGTTTGCAATTATAAAGAACTAAATAATATATGCATTGTCTTTATTACAGCTTCTGCTGATAGGAACTGGTATTTTTCAGGATGAGACAAACTGAAAAGGTTAGCTTAAGAATTAGCAATTTAAAAAAATCATGATCTTTGCTGCTACTGCATTTTAAATCATGCAAACATTTATGTTTGTGCCAAAGTTCCACAGTCTCTTTCAGAGCAATTACGAAATGCATTCACAAGATAAAAATGGAGTTCGGGGAAGAATATTTAAGAGCCCTTTAATGATGTTACAAACTTTGCTAATTTGCCAAGTTGTTTTGAAATCCACTTCAGTTTTTTTTCCCCTGCCTACCCATCTTCCTGCAATTGAATGGATTCCAGAAGACTTGAAGAACGGGGCTGAAACTAATAGTAAGATACGCAAATCTTATAACATATCTTTTCAAGAGCTTCGTCTCCTCCTTCATCAGCTGAAGGTGAACCCTCAATGTGTTTACTTGCACAGAGCAGTTTGGGGAGAAAACAAAACGAAACAGCAGTTGCTAAAGGGATGGTTTGAGTCGAAAGGCTTTTGGCGCTCTCCAGCCACTTGTGTTCAGTGACCCTTGGGGAGGTGTAGACTGCCCTATGTCTCTTTCTCCTCCTCTTCCTCACTCAGAGGTCAGCTTCCCACAAGCTCGGCTGATGATGGGCTTGTGGTTCCCCCCCTCCCGCCTCACTACTAGGTGGGTATCCCAGCTTCCTCTTTAGGGCTGTGAGAACTGACATCCATCCTCCTTCTTCCGCATAAGAGAGGATCTCGTGTTATAAGAGCACAATTCCGTCAGTGAGTTCATGGTTACCTCTCAGGGAGGATTCTGTTGAAAGCCTCATCTTCAGTAGGGAACGTTCGATGCCACTGAGTTCCGGACAAGAGCCAGAAGCCAGACATGCAGTCCTGGCCCCACCAGCTGCTTCCCTAACCAGCTGATCTCTGGGGGTGCAGGGTGGGAGCTCAATGGACTGAGCATGGACTTTTGAGTTGGATAGATTTTTCTCAAACTTCCTTTTGGGTGCTTAACAAAGCCAGACCCAACCTTGGGGGCTGGGCAATTCCGTGTTGCTGAGCCTCAGTTTACCCATCTGGAAAACAGCAGCTGCTCCTGTAAGTATGATAAAGACTGGACAAGATGACATTTGTCGAATACCTTGCCGCATGCCTGTAAATAGGAGAATATTGATGAGTGATTTGGTTAATACTGCATCAGTGGTGGTCTTGTTCCATTACTGCTCCCTGAAACAAGATGGCCCCCGTGGGACTGCTTTTGTCCCCAGCGAAATCTAGATGGGCTCTAAAGTGTGTTCAAGGTCAGTAATTGTATGCATCAGACAGGTAGAGTCAGCGATTCAAAGGTGTCTCTTCATGTAGGCAGTGGTTGGTCTGCATTGGTTGGATCTGCATTTTGGGGCAGCAACAAAAAGTTCAGCCCAAAGGCATGAGAAAGGATTTTCCTACGTGTGGTAGTTTTAAAATGTGTCTGCAATTTTTTTGGGTCCCTCTTCCCAGCAAAAGGTGGAGTAATTTCCCTCCCATCGATTATTATTGGCTGGCCTTAGTGACTGCCTTCGAGAGGCTAGAATTCAATGGGAATGACGGTGCAGGACTTCCCCAGGCCGGGTCAGCAAGGGGGATGGGGTTTCTACCAGGTGCTGTCCCTGGGGGTGTGCCTCTTTGAAGCCTTGAGCCGCATGTCAGAAATCCGGCTGCCCCCGAAGCCGCCATGCTGGATACACCACTGGGAGAGAGGGAGGACCCCTGGGAGAGAGGGAGGAGGGAGAGGCAGAGGGGAAGGGATGGGGGGAAGGTCTCCGCCTTCCCAGCTCCCAGCTGGTTTTGTCTTCCCAGCACAGGTGCCAGACATGTGAGTGAGTGAGGTTCAACCTACCCCACCCCCACCACCCTTCCCTACCTAGCCGCCCCTCCCCACCTCTCACCCCTCTCTACTTTTCACCCCCCACCTCTCCTCCCTCCCCACCTTCACCCTCCACCTTTCCCTCCTCCCCACTTATTGCCGCCACCCTACCCCACACCGCCTTGGCCTTCAAGCCTCCCTAGCCGACACCCGGTGGAGCTGAGAAGAGCCGCCCCCCTACCCCCAAGCTCCGCCCAAATAACAGATTCATGAGCAAAATAAATGGAGGTGTTGTTTAAAGCCAGTAACTTTTTGGGTGGTTTGTTGAACAGCAGTAACTAACTGGAACACTGGGCCAATCCCTTGTCTTCAATCTCTAACCGCAGGAAATAGATTCCTGGGGTGCCTGGTTGGCCCAGGGGTCTTGATTTTGGCTCAGGTCGTGATCTCAAGGTCGTGGGGTCGAGCCCCACATTGGGATCCATGCCGACAGTGTGGAGCTTGCTTGAGGTTCTCTCTCCCTCTCTCTCACCCTGCCTTGCCCCCCTCCAATAAATAAAATAAGCATTAAAGAAATAGGACATTTCTGATGATGATGGTGTTGACGACGGCACTAATAGTAATGACTGTCGCAGTAGCTAACATTCACTGTGCATGTGCTTAACATGCCCGGCACCATCCCAGTCCTGTGCTGAAGACTTTACGTGGAAGTACAAGTGGACCAGTGCGCACCACTGAGGTGCTGAGGCGGAAGAAGGAAGTGAGGCTGGTTTGTGGCAGCTCCTTCGCGCAAGGGCGTCACTTCACTGACCTTGAGCATCCTGTCTAGACTCACGGACCGAGAAGTCCGGGGCTTGTCTGGTCTGTGATCTTATAACGAGGAAACAAATCAACATCTCACTTTTCCCAGAGTGAGACCATTTCATTTCAGTCCGAACTTGGACACGCAGCGCCTACGGCTTTAGCAGCTCACTGAAGACCAAGGGACACAATAGACCGGTGGTTCCCAGGCTTGTCTGAGCTTCATATGGACTTGAGGAACTTTGGGGCAAAGTGCCAGCTCCCAGATCGCTCATCCCGGAGGTTCACATTGTGCAGATACCAGTCGGACTTGGCTCTTGAAATCCTTTCAAAAGCTCAGTGGGTGATTCTGATGAGCAGCTGGCAGCCCCTGAGATGCTTGCTGCCTGTACTTTGAAGTGCGTCTGAGTCCTTTCCTCACGGCAAAGGCTTTCACGCCTTCATACCTGCAGACTATTTCTTGGAGAGCAGATATCACCCCTGGTTTCAGTGTCTGCATCTGTAAAATATTATCGATTCCACCGGGCTGTTGGGAAGCTTAGATGAGTTTATGCACATGGGATGTTTGATACATTCCTGGCGTCTGGTAGATCTTTTTTAGCTTTCAGACACAATTAACGCTATTGCCAGCATTTGCCTCTTCATTTCAAGATTTAGAAATGTGCCTTCAAAGCTGATCTTTCCTTTTTCGTATTGTAAGCACATAACATGAGCCCTGCGCTCCTGATCAACAGGTGTTGCTGTGACCCAGGCAAGTGGCACCCCATTTTGGGGCTCACGGTGCCTCTTTTCTGCCCACACCACACTCACATCTCATGCCATCTGGGTAAGCTGGATCTGGGTGAATATGTTTCTTTAAAACATTTTTTTAATGTTTATTTTTCGAGAAAGAGAGAGACAGAATATGAGCAGGGGAGGAGCAGAGAGAGACGGAGACACAGAATCGGAAGCAGGCTCCATCCAGGCTCAGAGCTGTCAGCACAGAGCCTGTCCTGGGGCTCGAGCTCACAAACCGTGAGATCGTGACCTGAGCGGAAGTCGGACCCTTAACTGACCGAGCCACCCAGGCGCCCCTGGGTGAATAGATTTCATTCTGTTTGCTGAGGGTACAGTTTTACCTTTTTATGTAAAACCTACTTGTTCTCTGGTGCTTGCTAACTCAGTTTACTGTCGTATTGATTTTCTGGTTTTACATGCCTCTGCCTTCAGTCTGTTCTTAGACACGGTGGCTACTCATAGCAGATCCCCGAGAGCTCCCAGCTCTCCTCTGTCCCTTTCTGCTCCCTGTGCTTGGTGTGGCCCCATGCCCCACCTAGAACTTGCGAATTGACTCTGGAAGGTTTCTACCTCCAAGCTCAGCTCCTGGAAGTGTGTATTGCTCTGCGGTGTCCCTAGCCAGAGTTTGGATCAGGCCACTCCTTGTGCTCTGTCTGCCCTTTTATTTATTTAAGTTCATTTATTTACTTTGAGAGAGAGAGAGAGAATGAGCAGGGAAGGGGCAGAGAGAGAGGGAGACAGAAGATCTGAAGTGGGCTCTACACTGACAGCAGAGAGCCCGATGCGGGGCTCGAACTCACAAACCAAAGTGTGAGATTGTGACCCGAGCCACATTCCAACGACGCTTAACCGGACCGAGCCACCGAGGCATTCCCATCTGCCCGGGTTTTGTTCTTTGCCCCTGGCAACGCTTCTCATCCCCGAGGCCAAAGGTGCCTTTCCTACAGAAAGCGACCTGTCATCTCCGAGCTCCCGAATGTGATGGGAGTCTGTTTGGACCTGATCTCTTAGACTCTGAGAAGACACATTTCTGCACAGTGTGGAAACCTTCCACAGCTTATGCATTTTTTCCTAATCCCGTATGGCTGTCTTGCCCACATCTAACTGCATCTGCCTTTTTGTAGCTTTTATTTTTTCCCCTTGAGTCTTTCTAAAGCGTTCAACTTGGTTCTCACTCATAATGTCACCCATTTATGTAATTTGATAGAATTGTGTAATTCAGTAACAAGCACAGCTGGCGTGAAGAGGTTTGGGGAAAAACACAAGGGACTCGGCAGGTGTACAGCTCAGCGGTGGAGGGGTGCCCACCAGCCTGGTCAGCCGCGCGCCACCGTCTGTCTGCACCCTGCTTCCCGGAGGTGATGGAGGGTGGTGGCCGGGCAGTGGGCATGTCCCTTAGAGAGCATCTGTGGTTTGTTGACTGTGATACATCGTTGGTAAGCAGGCAACAATAGAAATGAGAAACCGACTTCTAGCTCTACAGCAATAAGAGAAGAGCAACTTCTTCCCAGTTAACATTCTCAGCGTCTTTAAGATCGTGCTTGCATATAAATGTTTGCGTTCTGTGCTTTCTCTTAATATTTTTATGGAAATATTTCCCCGTGTTATTAAACACGTCATAAACAGTAATTTCGGTTATTATAAAAAATTTTTTTTAATGTTTAGTTTATTTCTGAGAGAGAGACACACACATACAGCATCAGCAGGGGAGGGTCAGAGAGAGAGGGAGATACAGAATCTGAAGCAGGCTCCAGGCTCTGAGCTAGCTGTGAGCACAGAGCCTGATGCGGGGCTCGAACCCACGAACCATGAGATCATGACCTGAGCTGAAGTTGGCCGCTCAACCGACTGAGCCACCCAGGCGCCCCCCCTTTTTAAAAAATTTTTTAATGTTTAATAATTTCGGTTATTATGTAGTATTTTCATGCAATGGCTTTTACCATAAGGCTCTCTCTCCCTTCTGTATAGGCAGAGATACAGATTACTGCCTTAGAAAAAACTCAAGACTTTTCCTTCCTCTGTGGGGGACGAAAGACCTGGTTCTTTCCTCCTGTTTCTCTCCTTTATTACTCGCAGAGAGCGCTTCATTCCTGACGCCTCTGGTCACCAAATGTTGTGGGTTTTGCCCACCAAGCTATTCTCTGTGCCTCTAGCTGGGGTTCTGTAATTCAGCTCAGTGCTGATGCTCTTTACCCGGGGATAGCATCGGATGCCCTAGGGTAAGGGCTCAGTTCCACAGGACTGCCTGCCTCCCTTCCCCCCAGTTCAGATGTCCATCACAAGCTCATGTTGTCACCCGAGCCTCTGACCAGCTGGCTCTAGATCAGAGTTTCCAGGGACCCCCCCCAGGTTCGATTAATTTTCCAGAGTGACTCCCAGAGCACTGAAACTTTTTTCCTTAGTTTTACAAGTTTATTATAAAAGGATATGGTAAGTGATACCCAGGTGGAAAAGATGTGTAGGGCTTCCAAGCCCATTTTGGGGCCCCCGCTCTCCCCGCCCCTTGATGTGCTCAGGAACCCGAAGCTCTCTGAACCCCGTCCTTTTGAGATTATCTGGAGGTTTCGTTATACAGGCCCAATAGACCGTTAACTCCATTTCTGCCCTTTCTCTTTTCTAGGGAGAATGGGGGGCGAGGCTGAAACTTTCAAGCTTCTAATCGTGGCTCAATCTTTCTGGAGTCTGGCTGTCATCCAGGAGCCCCCACCCCCCCCCNGTCACCACATTAGAATAAGACTCTCCTACCACCCAGGAAATTCCCAGGGTTTTAGGAGCCCTGTGTCAGGAGCCAGGGTCAGAGATCAGTACTAGAACGAAAGATGCTCTCAATGCTCTTAATCCCTTAGGAAATTATAAGAGTTTTAGAGCTCTGTGCCAGGAGCAGGGACCAGAGACCAAATATATATTTTCTAGGATCTCACAATTGCTTTCACATTTTTATTATACATAACGGTGTGATGAACATCTTTATATATAGAACTTTATATCCAGCATCTGATAGAAATAGTCTCATGTGGAATCAGTAGACCGAAATGTATGGGCTTTTTAAAGACTTTTGATATATTTTGCCAAACTGGTTTCCCGTTAGGTTTGTAGGAGTTTATATTTCGCAGCAGCACGTGAGAGTCCTTGCGTTACCTTTATCTTCTTTCACAATGAAGAGATGTTTCAATTTCTAAAACCTTGCTAATTTGATAAACAATCACATCTTCTCCTTTTAGCTTACATTTCCTTGATTGGTAGTGAGATTGAATATTTTTCCAAATAGGATTTATTTGCATTTGTACTTGGTGAAATTTGAAGCTCTGATTGATCTGTTAAAAACAGAATTTATCTGTTGATTAATTGAATTGTTGATTTGCATGCATTTTTGAAGAAATTATCTTTGTCTTCAGTATTTATTACACATGTGCTTTCTAAACTCATCACTTACCTTTTAACGTCGATATCGTTTCTTTGGATGAGATGTTTTGGCTTTACATTTTCCTGGAATATTTAATTTCACGAGTCTTCTTTGATTCGGGGTTTGGAAAAAAAATACTCGCGTGTATTTTTTCTGGCTTTATTTAAGAAGTTAAGTTGAATTTTTAGCCTACAACTAAAAATACACTCAGGAATTATGCTTGGGGATTATACTTGGTGGTTGAAGTTCTAGCTTGATCTTTTCCACTTATTTTAGTTATTTTGGCACCATTGGTTGACTAGTGCTGCCTTTCCCACTGACTCATGCTTCTCCTTTGTTCTGGTCTCAATTTTTATATACAAAAGAGTGATGATGTTTCTGAGATGTCTGTTCTGTGAATGTTGTATCTCCGCTTGAATCGGTACCATGTTGTATTAATTAACGTGATTACATTAGTCCTCCTCATTTATCTCTGCTCATCTTTTTGTCCTTAGATGCTTTTTGCCATGCCTCTTCTTGGTCACAACATCCACATACTGGAATTCCTAATTTTATTGGTCTTTTGCAGACTGGTAACATTCCCGAAGGAAAAGTGTGTGGATGATAGATTTTCAGAGATCTCGTTTTATATATTTTTCATTTGCTTTTACTTATATATGCTTTAAGCACAAAATTTCTTTGTCAGAGTCTTTTCCTGGCAAGCTGTGGCATTCTATTCTGATATTTAGTACTGCGTTGCCGAAGTTGAGTCCATCTGTCCAGCCTTCCATCCATTGATCCATGGATCGATTCATCTATCCATCTAGGACCTGCTGTGTAATTTGCAGAGCCCAATGCAACACGAAAACACAAAGTACGCTGTTCAACACTCATGAACAATTTCAGAATGGCGACAGCAGAACATTAAACCAAGTGCAAGGCACTTTAAGTTCAGGGCTTTTTATTTAATTTCATGGACGCTTAAGGAGCATGCACGAGGTGTTGTGTGCTCTCAGGGAAAGAGCAAAGCACAGTCTAGTGGTGGGGAGACATAGGCAGCCGAGTCATGGCATTGTCTATACTTGACGGAGGCATGGCCAGGATATTGTGGATGCACAGAGGAGGGAGACCTCCACCAGCCCTAGCTGCCAGAGAAGGCTTCTGGAGGAGATGGTACTTGTACTGATGTTCCAAGGCTTTTGTTCAAAGTGGTGCTGGGAACCGTTGGAGAGTTTGGAGCTTAATGTAGCAGCATGCTCCAATTCAGATGTTTTCAAGAGATCACCTGACTGTGTGCAAATGATGTTGTTGGTGAAAGCAGGAGTGGAAGCCGTTGGGAGGTCATTGCAGTAATCCAGGCCAGGGAAGATGGAAACGGCAGCTTGGACCTGTTTGGAATAGTGGAGGTGGTGAGAAGTTTCATGTCCCAGCTGGGTGCATTCTGAAGACAGCACTGTGATGATCTGTGGATGGAATAGATATGTGGTAGAAGAGAAAAAGATCGGTTAAAGAGGACTCTGGTTTTAATCTGATCAGTTAGAAGATGGAGTTGCCATTCACCAAGATGGGGAAGACCTGTGGAAGAGCAAGTTTGGGAGGAGATGAAACATCCAACTCCGAACAAATTGAATATGAGATACTTATTAAACATCCAGTTGGAGGGGCACCTGGTGGCTCAGTCGGTTGAGCATCTGACTCTTGGTTTCTGCTCAGGTCACAATCCCAGAGTCGTGGGATCGAGCCCTGTGTCAGGCTCCACGCTCAGTGCTTAAGATTCTCTCTCACCCTCTGCTCTGCTCCCCCACTTGTGTGCTCTCTCTCTTTCTAAAATAAAAACAAACACACACCCAGGTGGAGATGTCGAGTAGACAGTTGGATGTGCAATTCTGGATCTGGGCTTGATCTAAGAGACAGGGGAGAAGGTTTTGCCAAGGAGGTTGCTGGAGAAGACAAGTGAGGCACTGTCAACAAAATGTTCTTTATTGTTATTATTTTTTATTCAAGTATAATTAACACACAGTGTTATATTAGTTTCAGGTGTACAATGTAATGATTCAACAATTCTGTACATTTCTCAGGGCTCATCATGACAGGTGCCTTCCTCAATCCCCTTTGTCTGACTTCCTACCCCCCCCCCCTTCCTTCTGACAACCACCCATTTGCTCTCTGTATTTAAGGGTCTGGTTTTTTGTTTGCCTCTTTTATTTTTCTTCATTCATTCATTTCTTAAAGTCTACATATGAGTGAAATCATAGAGTATTTGTCTTTCTCTGACTGACTTATTTCACTTAGCATCGAACCTTCTAGGTGCATCCATATTGTTGCAGATGGCAAGATTTCATTCTTTTTTTATGGCTGAGTAATATTTGTATACATATCTACCACATCTTTATCCATTTATCTATGAATGGACATTTGGGTTGCTTCCATATCTTGGCTATTGTAAATAATGCTCCAATAACCATAGAGGTGCATATTATCTTTTTGAATTAATGTTTTTGTTTTCTCTGGGTAAATACCCAGTAGTGGAATTACTGGGTCACATGGTAATTCTATTTTTAATTTTTTGAAGACCCTCCCTACTGTTTTCCACGGTGGCTACAACAGTTTGGATTCCCACCAATAGCTCACGAGGGCTGCTTTTTCACTACATGCTCCCCAACCTTTGTTGTTTCTTGCATTTTTAAGTTTAACTATTCTGACTAATCTGCTCTAGACACAGAGAAGGAGGAAACAGGTTTAGAAAATGACACTGACCCACTTTTTTTTTTAATAGTTTATTGTCAAATTAGTTTCCACATAACACTCAGTGCTCATCCCCACAAGTGTCCTCCTCCATGCCCATCCCCCCTCCCCCCCACATCCATCAGTCCTCAGTTTTTGTCAGCATTCAAGAGTNCACTGACCCACTTTTAAGGCTCTTTCCCCCTCATTCATTAACCAGAAAGGGATTCTGGAATATGGAGTCATGTTTCTTTTGGAGAGAGCCAGTCTGGTTCACATTTTTGTAGGAGATGATGAAGGCGATTTCTTGATATTTATTGATGATGAAGAGAGTATCACTGCCAGTTAAATGTTGCATCATTAATGATTAAGGAGGAAATGACTTCTTTCGGAAACGCCAATTCTGGAGGCGTGTTAGATGCAGGCCAGGTAGTAAATTACCTCTTCCAGGGGACACGCCCTAAAGTATTGATGCGCATCAAAAAGGATGCAATGATCACCTTCTCCGGGTGGGCTCAGGCAGTCATGATTTCGGAAGGAAGGCCAAGATCAATTCACTTACTGACACTCAGCGCATTTTAGAATCCCAGCGTTGCTCACAGAGTTCATGACTATGGGATTGATCAATTACTAGGGAGAAAGCAGAGCTCTCTACAGTCAGTGGGTTTGGAACTGAAACAGAACATTTTCAGATTCAGGGAAGAGCCAGTGGGTCCCGCCCAGGCTGTTCTCATCTGACCTTGTGAGACAGTTGTGCCAGTGTCTGGCTGTGCCTCGGCCCTGGTGGTAAACTCGGCGGGGACACACAGCACATCCTCGCCCTCTTTTCAAATTAAGAGGATTTTTTGCAGAGATGGGAAATACTCAAGAAGTGCACTTATGTGGGACTTGCTTTGTGGATTCTGTCTCCTGATGGAAACACTGTAGCGGACAGGGGAAACAAAGACCATTTTAATCAACCCGATAACCTGGTGAGTGTGAGAGTGTGGGTGTGACGGGGTATGCACTTTATCATTATGTCATTTGCTCACTTTCAAAGAAGTTGTTCTCTAAGGCCATTTGCTCTGTTCCGAAATGGATTAAAACCTGCCTTTATTTCCATTGAGTGATTTAAATATTGTATAGCTCATTTATAATTGAGTGAAAATGCAGTGGTTCTTTACAGATTTTGAAGACATTCTCTCCAAAAGGCTGTTCTGTTTTCTCTTTTTGACATAAACATGAATTAGCATAAGAAATAAGGAGGCTGGGAGAGGAATCAATAAAATTAACTGGAATTGGATTTCATACTTTGAATGCATTACACATCCCTATTAGGGGAAATATGGAGCAAAAGGCAATCAGTTCAAAGAAAAGCTGAGGCTCATGAAAGAGTGACCTACTTCAAGAGGATGAATATTTAAAATAGGAAAAGCTTGAAAAATGATTCGCTTTACATTGATGGACTGAAGTGCAAAATAACAGGGAAGCCTAATGGAAAGACAGGTTTTTCCACGGGGCGCCTGGGTGGCTCAGTTGGTGAAGTGTCGGACTCTCAATTTCTAGCTCCAATCATGATCTCATAGTTCATGAGATCGAGCACTGTGTCGGGAACTGCGCTGACAGCATGCAGCCTGCTTGGGATTTTCTCCCTCCCTCTTTCTCTGCCCCTCCCCTGCTCTCACTGGCATGTGTGTGTGTGTGCGCGTGCACGTGCATGCACACGCTCTCTCTCAAAATAAATATTAAAAAAAAAAAAAAGATTTTTCCAGAATTGAGTAAGGCTGGGCTGGCACTGTGTTGGAGTAGCCCAGAGGGATGGGAAGGAAGACCAGGCTTGGATTCTGATCTAGGTTGGGTTCTGGTGCTGCTGATTAATTTATTTCAGATGTATGTTTTCACCGACACCCTTAAAACCGTTTTCCTTTGCATTGCAAATGAAATTGACTCGGCTTGACTTGAATGTTAAAATTAAGCCTGATTCATTTTTTAGGTGAAACAATGAAAAAGGAATTTAGAAGTTCAGACCAAGCTAGAGCCTTCGCGTGGAGGGGCAGAGTACAGGGAACAAGTGCCTCTGTAGAAATGACACACCACCCTCCTTGACTAGGTGGCCAAGGACTTCAGGGAAAGCCACTTGCCCCACCTGAAACTCTCCTGCTTTGGGGGCCCTCTGAGCAGGGAGTCCTTTACGGCGCAATAGATAAATATTCAGGGCTGTGAAGTTCCTGCCTCCTGAAGAATTGTCCTTTGCAGAGTTGCATGGACTTCCTAGTTCAAGTTCAATGTGCACATCTGTGGGGTTTTCTTTTGCAAAGGAATGTGGGTGTTCAGCATAGACCAGCCCTATAGAACCAAAGTAGTTTTCCGTTTACCTGGCAAATAACTGAATTCCTTCATGACTGAAATAGAGATAATAATGCCCGTTGGATTTGTTCAGAATTCTCCATTTCTTTATACTTACTTGGACTTGGAAACAAATCACAAGAGACCCTTAATGATAGAGAGGGTTGATGGAGGGAGATGGGTGAGGGGATGGGCTAGATGGGTGATGGGCATTAAGAAGGGCACTTGTTTTGATGAGCACTGGGTGTTGTATGTAAGTGATGAATCACTGAATTCTACTCCTGGAACCAATATTGCACTGTGTGTTAACTAAATTTAAAAAAACGTTTAACAGCTTTATTGAGGTATAATTAACAGACAAGAGACCGTACTTGTTTAAAGGGTACAATTGGATAAGCTTTGAAATATGCATGTATTAGGAAACTACCACCATCAAGCAAATGTACGGGTTCATCACCCCCCAGTTTCCCTGTGTACCTTTGTAACAATGCTTCCTGCCCCTCCCACCAGCCTTTCTCTAGACAAACACTGATATGCCTTCTGGCACTAAGGTTAGTTTGACTCTTTTCCCTAGTTTTACATAAAGGGGAGGGAATAATACAGTGTGTCTTCTTTTCTGGCTGACTTCTTTCCCCCAGCCTAATTGTTCTGAGGTTCATCCATATTGTGCTTTGTATCAATAATTCATTCCTTTTTATTGCTGAGTATCTTCCATTATATGAGTACCCTGCAGTTTGCTTATCTATGCTCTCACTGATGGGCATTTGGGTTATTTCCAAATTTTGGCTATTCCAAACAGGACTGCAATGAACATTCATGTAAAAGCCTTTGTAAGGATGTAGGCCTTTATTTTTCTTAGGTAAATACTCAGGCACAGATTGGCTAGATTATATAGCAGGTAGCTACTTAAGAAAGTATTTTTAAGAAACTGCCCCCTGTTTTCCATTTTTTATTCCCACCAATAGTGTATGAAAATTCTAGTTCCTCCGGATCTTTTCTGAGCTTTTACATTTGAGCCATTTTAGTGTGTGTGGCAGGTGGTATCTTTTTGCCATTGTAATTTCATTTCCCTAATGACTAATGATATTTTGCGTTCACTCTTTGCACATATTTTATTTTTCATTTTTCGCGACTGAGTTTTGAGGGTTCTTTGTATATTCTTGATACCGTAGTCCCCTTATCAGATATGTGATTCACAAGTATTTTCTCCCAGACTGTGGCTTGTGTGTTCATTTTCCTTAAAAGAGAATTTCGAAGCGCGGCTTTAAATTTCAATGAAGTTTATCAAGTTTATCAGTTTGTTCTTTGATGGATCATGCTTTTGTTATCTTCTCTGAAAAGTCTTCGGCTAACCCACTGTCACAAAGGTTTTGTTCCATGTGTTATTTTATACATTTTAAGTTCAGGTTTTATATTTAGATCTACGATCCAGATCTACGTTGAGTTGATTTTTGTATATGGTGTAAGTTATGGATGGAAGTATATTTTTTTGTCTTCTCATATATGGATATCCAATTATTCTATCATTTGTTGGAAACACTACAAATGCCACATATTGCCTTTCTACATTTGTCAAAATCAATTGACCATGTGTGTGTGGGTCTCTTTCTCCCTGTTAAGTGTGTGTCTGTATTTACAACAATACCACGCTGTCTGATTACGGTGGTTTTATAGCGAGTCTCAAAATGGATAGCATTAAGCCTCTCACTTTGTAATTGTTTTTTAAATGTTGTTTTGGCTGTTCCGGGTCCTTTATATTTCCATATGAATTTTGGAACCAGTTTCTGCAAGTGGGGATACACTCCAGTTTACCATCTTTCAAATTCATTGTTGATTTGTGTTGAGAATTTCTGCATCTGTGTATCTCTTAGCTACCAGCAACAGACACTATCCTGGGCCCCTGTGAGTCCCGGCCATTGTTAACCTGTCATCCTTCTGGATGGTTCTTTTCCCAGCCTTGGGTCCTTTCTTGACACTAATGCTTTAATCAGTATTCAGTTGATGCTGAAGGGTGCCCCATTGCAGATCTCTGGAATTTTCTCTCTGTGCAGTTCACCCTCTCCAGTGCTTTGTCCTGTAAATTCCAGCTGTCTTGGCCTCCTTGGACTCTCATCTCTATCCCTTCAACTCAGGAAGGCTGCTGGCCTTGGCCTGGGTTCCTTCTTCCTGTAATAAGGTTGGGAAACTCAGGGTGGTGGCACACCTCATTTGTTTTCTCTCTTTTGAGGATCATTGTGCTTTGTTGCCTGATGTCCAGTGTCTTGAAAACTTTTTTATAATGTGTTGTCGGGGCTCCAGGGTGGCTCAGTCGGTTGAGCGTCTGACTCTTGATTTTGGCTCAGGTCATGATCTCATGGTTTGTGAGTTCGAGCCCCGTGTTGGGCTCTGAGCTGGCAGTGCAGAGCCTGCTTGGGATTCTCTCTCTTCCTCTCTCTCTGCCCCTCCCCCAGTCTCCCTCTTTCTTTCTCTCAATAAACATTTAACACGTTTTGTCTATTTTGGCGATTTCAGGTGGGAGACTAAGTTTCTGGTGTCTGTTACTCTATCTTGGGTGGAAGTAGAAGTCACTTGGGTTTTACGTGATGTTTTCCTTCGTCTTTGGGTCTGCTTTTCAGATGGGGCATTGCCCTAGCCAGGCTGTCTGGCCTTCTGTATGGGAGCACCGGTTCTTTGCATCCAGAGTCCTCCTCCCTTTGTCTTTAGTTTATAATACCTTGTCTCAACTGTTATCATTGGTTTTATTTATTTTAATTATTTTATTTATTTATTGAAACTTTTTTAAAAAACATTTGTTCATTTTTGAGAAACAGAGTGCAAGTGGGGGTGGGGCAGAGAGAGAGGGAGACACAGAATCTGAAGCAGGCTCCAGGTTCTGTGCTGTCAGCACGGAGCCCGACGCGGGGCCCAAACTCATGAACCCTGAGCCACTTGACTGAGCCCCCCAGGCGCCCCTTTAATTATTTTATTTTTAAGATTTTATTTTTAAGTCATTGCTACACCTAATGTGGGGCTTGAACCCATAGCCCTGAGATCAAGAGTCACATGCTTCATCGACTGAGCCAGCCAGGTGTTTTTTTTTTTTTTTTTTTTTTGTNCTATAGGATTATGGCTGAGTTTTACTTGCTTCTTGCCCTGGTAGCAAATGTTTGTTTATATAATGAATAAATGAATTGAGAGTAAGTGAAATTTTCCACTTCCATGAGGGTACCTAGGTTGCTGTTTATCCCTTCCCTTCAAGGAAGCAGATCAGCAAAGGCTTTGTTCTGTGTGAAGGGTGAGGCTTTACTTAAAATTTAGCATCTTTGGAATTTCGAGGGTGTGTTCATGTGCACGCATCGGTGCCATGGTGAAGGGATGCTTGGTGTTTTAACATTGTGAAGGGCTGGCTAATTGGGAGTTCGATTGGCCCCCAAATAATTCATGGTAAATTTCTCTCCGGAGATACAGGTCTGGGGCCATAGGGTCCTGAGCTCTTTAATGCAAGTTTATGAAACAAATGCCATTATACTTTATTGCTGTATAATCTGGACTGTAGAATTCATTTTCCTTATTTCGCTTTTGTCACTCGATGGGATAAGGGCAGAATTGCCAAAATACATGATCAGCAGGAAGCCTCTGTGGGAATTTTGTGTTTTTAAGGTGCCTAGTGAGTTAGATGGAAGAAGAACGCTAGAGAAAAAAACCTGATTAGAAGGGAGATCTATCTCTGCGAAACCACCATTTTAGAAAGAAAGTCTACTGTCTCAGAAATATTCTCATCAGAAATTTTTGATTTCCAATTACTTGCAAGTTGCTAATTTGGAGAGGTGCATTCACTCGTTATTACTGCCATGTACTTTGCTCGGTTCTCCATGATTTGTGCTCGTAGCTGTTGCGGAATGCAAAACGCAAAGCAAAGGCAGACCAGGTTTTTAATGTATTTGAACAATTTGGAAACTTGCGTCCCACTGTAATGGAATTTGCTGTGTAACACCAGAGGATTTTTTGGTTCTGAAGTTTTTGTGCTGTTTGCTTTTGCTTTATTTGAGAAAGATTCTGGGATGTTGCCAAAGACAACTGGGAATTGCTTGAAACTGTATTAGAAATACACACAATGTGGTTGAATGTGGAGGTATAGCTGCATATATTGTGAGTCATTCCCAGAGCCATTGTGGTGCTGGGTATGTCTTTCCTTTAAGTAGTTGTGATTACATTTGGAAAGAGACGGCAGTCAGGTGAAGAATGTGGTGTTATGGGAGCTTTACCACTAGAACAACTAGAAAGAAAGTTTCTAGAGTGTTTTCCTTGACTGTTTTCAACCCACTCTTCCCCAGTCCACTGTCCACTCCTCTGATATTTTGCTTGACTCTTTTGGGCTCTTGGGGTCACCTGGGGGTGCTAAAATGAGAGCAATTTTAGGGAAGGCGAGGGGTTTGGGGACGAGGTAAGAGAAAACCACATTAGGACAAAGGAAACGTGGTAGAAGAATTTCCGAAGAGGGCGAAGAAGTACAACAGAGAATGAAGGTACATGTGTTTATCAGAACTATTGATGAACTTAACCGGGTTTAGGAGTGGATTATAAGAGCCCTGAAGTAATCCTTCCTTTTCTATCTCTAGTCTATTAAAAAAGTTTTTTTTAAAAAGTTTTTTAAACATTAAAAATGTTTATTTTTGGGAGAGATTGAGACAGAGCACAAGTAGGGGAGGGGCAGGGAGAGAGGGAGAGACAAAATCTGAAGCAGGCTCCAGGCTCTGAGCTTTGAGCACAGAACCCAGTGTGCTGCTTGAGCTCATGAACTGTGAGAACATGACCTGAGTTAAAGTCCAGCACTTAACCAACTGAGTCACCCAGGTGCCCTCGGCTCTAGTCTTATCTAAGAATCTTGGTTTTCCCCATAGCAATGGATGGACGCCATCTTGGATTGCTCTTTAGAAGGACTCAAGATCCCACAAAGACCAAACCTTCTAGAGTGAAAGCTACCTGAGAGCAAATGTGTCATCGTCTCCCAGTTTCTGCCATGCCTTGCACATAATAGCAGCTTAATAAATGTTGACTGAGTAAATCAAAGTCCTTGAGCCCTGAAATTGCCCCACCCTTCATTATTTTTTTTTTTAATAAATGAAATAACCTGGTTACTCAGATCAGTAGTATGGAATGGCTTTTAAATATCCTGGAAGCTTCCTGTTTGGTTTGAAACGAAGATGTTGTTGTGTCCTAAAGGCAAAGAGAAGAGGGATTATGGAGGAACTGGTAGCAGGGAAAGAAAAACCCGGGGAAGGAGATGGGGCCAGGCAAGAGCAGATGCTAGCGTAGGGTTTGGGTTTTATGTCCCAGCAAAGTGACTGTATAGTTTTCACTGTCATGATGATGATTGCTCTTTTTTTTCCCCTGTGTCACAACACAGCGCATGGCATAGCTGCTGGCCGTTGGCCCTCAACACTGTCACAACCCATTCCAGGAGAACCAGTGGGGCAAAAGGCAATAATTTGGTTGTTCCCATGAGCCTCAGATGTGGTAGTTTTTGTAGGGCCCTCCTGAATGCCCAGGGCTTGGCAGGATGGCTCTGGATATGGGTTTTGGCATCCCAAGCCATGTGAGTAGGAAACAAGATGGCGGACCTGCATTCCTGGGGTCCTGGTGTGAAGATAGACTTTACCTCTTGGGCTGTGTGTATTTTGATAAGGTGATGTGCATCGCTGCCTCATGGAGGAGGAAGTGTTTAGTCTAGTGACATGAGTATTTGATCTTTCTAATGTTATTATCTTTCCTTTTAAAAGCAAGCCACACGAGTTCAGGGGCTTTTGTCTGTTTTATTCACATTGTATTCTCGATACCTAGAGCAGTGCTTGGTGCAGAGAAGGCATTCAGTAGATAGTAGCTGAATTTTTAGACGGCATAACTGCAATGCATAATTGCCGTTGGCAATCTTTTCTCTGAGGCAACGGAAGAGATTCTTCAGTGCTTCCTGTGTCCCGGCACAGTGCTAGGTACTCCTTGGGGAGCTCTTCCTCAAGAAGGAGAGTTCTGGTGGCCAGTACACCCTCGCCATAGGACTTCCGTGGGGGTCTGCTGCGGATGCTGGGGGGGTCAGGGGAGGGCCTCCCAGAGGGGACCTCTGAGCTCAGTGTTGATACTTTCATAGGATGACAGGGAAAGAAGGTGGAGGGGTTCCTTTACGCAGAGGCCATGTCTGAGCACAGGTACCAGGGTGTGAGACTTTGGCCCTGTCTGGGATCTGCACATGGTTAGCCTCTGGGGAGGTGCCAGGTATGGAGCAGAACTCCAGCAAAGCCACGTGAAGAAGAGGCCTGCATGTCATGCTTGGGAATTTGGAATTCCATCTGTGAGAAGTAATCAAAGGTTTATTTTTTTTCTTAGAAATTTTTTAAGTGAAAAATTTCAAACATTGTGTAAAAGTAGGAAGGATAGTGTGTGATAACCATATGCTCAACCTTTAGATACTACAATTCACGTTTTTCCATATTTGCTCTATCTTTCTTTTTTTTAAAAAAGTGTATTTATTTATTTTGAGAGGGAGAGTACACAGGTACACATATGCACACGTACACACACACACACACACACACACACACACACACACACGCACAAGTGGGGGAGGGGCAGAGAGCATCCCAAACAGGCTCTGTGCTATCAGTGTGGAGTCCGACTTGGGGTTTGATCTCACAAACTGTGTTATCTGAGCCGAAATCAAAAGCAGACGCTTAACTGACTGAACCACCCAGGTGTTCCACTCTTGTCCATCTTTTATGTCTTCCCTGTCCATCTGTCCATCCATCCACCTGCCTGGCTGTCCATTGTTTATAGGACTTAAAGCAAGCGAGTGATTTGTCTTAGATAGCCCCTCTGGGAGGAGCATGGAGAATGAGATAGAGAAGGAAGGGAGTGGAATTTGGAAAGACTTGTTGAGCGTTGATATTGTTGAGATGAGACTTGATGGTGGCCTTGATGGTGGCCCAGGTTTGATAAGTGGGTTGGAGGGCAGAGGGCTCAGAGGTATTTATGAGGCTATTCCAGTGACTATGGCTCTGCAACAGATGGTTACAAAATTAACTGGCTTAAAAGAATGACAGTATTAATTTTGCTTACGAATCTGCAATGTGGGCAGGGCTGCCTTGTTTCTGGTCCACCCAGTGCCACCTGTAATGGCTCCAAGTCAGGGTTCTAGAATCATGTGACGCCTCAGTCATTGACATTGGGCTGGCTCTTGGCCAAGAACTTATTTGGACACCTAGGTGTGGCCTCACCATGTGGGTGGGATTCTTCACCATATGGTGTAGTGATTATAAGGGTGAGTGTTGAGAGAAAGAGAGAGGAAAAAAAAAGTGAAAGAGAGAGAGAGAGAATGAGAACACTAGTTGGAATGAGAGTAAATTTTATGGTGTGGCTTCTAAGGTCCCATCCCATTGCTTTGGTCACATTCTGGTCATCAAGGCAGTCTCAAGTTCAAGAGGAGACACAATAGTCTCCACCACCTGATGAGGAAGTGGCAAGATTCTAGACGAGCATGAGGGTCTGGAAATACTGCTTTTCGCCACTTTTCAAAAACAGTCTGTCCAGGGGCCAAAATGGTGGGATTTGTAGTTGGATGTGGGGAAGGAGGAAGTGCAAAGAATCTGATCTCACACCCAGACCTCTAGGCTGAGGGGGGTCATTCACAGAAAGGGCATCATGGGTAGAGGGACCGGCTCTGCCGGGAAAGGGGAGATGATGAGGAAAGAGTTTGATTTGGGGTCCCCTTGATTTGTTAGTAAATCCTGCATCAGAATCGTGTCATAAATGACTAAGCTACAAGTACAACGTTATCCCAGGAACAGACAACTTGAGTTTTCTAGTTGTTTTCTGACAGCTTTGGGCTGAGTGGGGTTTCCTGGCCTCCCTGCTGGCTGGGGATGCCATGGCCCTCAGCATTTGCTTCCTTCATTGGAGGAGGAGCAGACGGTCAGGACTCAGGACTTACTAAATTCATCTAGCAGGTATTTATTGAGCACCTCCGGTATGCACTGACCTAAAGAATTTAAGTATAAATTAAAGTCCATTGTTGCCCTAAAGAGCTTCCTAGGGAAAAGGAGGAATGGTGCCTGCGGCCACACACTTAGCACTAAGCTCCAAGGATACCGAGCGTTCGGCAGGAACTAATGTAAAATGTACTCTCGGTTTCCTCGCCCTGGGCTCCCCATGGCGTGCACTGTTGCTGGTGTCTCTTTGGAGGATAGAAGGTTCTGTCCAAAAGGAGAGGGAGGCCCAGCCTCTATCCTCACAAAAGTTATGGGACGTTTATCCCCTTTAAGACTCTCTTGGTCCCTAAGTAAATCTCAGCGTCAACTAGATTATATCCCCTCCCTCTGCCCCTGGGGGCAGAAGGCAAAGCAGGTGTCCAGACAACCCTGACCAGGTGTTATCTCCAATTATCCAGTGTCCCAGAAAGCCTGCCTCCCTGGGACCCAAAAGCNGGTGGTTCTGACACTATTTATTCTGAAAACCCCGACTGAAAATTTGATTCCCTGTAGCTTGTACACAAAGGACTATAATTCAAGGTAGAAAGCCCTGAAATGCTTAAAAAAGTCCCATGGAGGGTGGGAACACATCTGCTTGGGGAGAAGAGGGCAAGTTCATTTGAGGAGAAGGCATTTGAGCTGTGCTTCGAAAGTCAGAAAAAGCTGGATATATAGAGATATACATAGAGATGATGGAGGTAGGTGATGGAAAGAACATTCCAGTTAGAGTCCCAGCTTGGGGAAGAAAAAAAAAAAGCACAGAACAGGACAGAGGTGTGCTTTATCCTAAATGATTAAAAAAATTTTTTTAATGTTTTATTTATTTTAGAGAGACAGAGTGAGCGCACGGGAAGGGCAGAGAGAGAGGGAGATGCAGACCCGGAAGCAGGCTCCGGGCTCTGGGCTGTCAGCACAGAGCCCGATGCAGGGCTCAAACCCATGAACTGTGAGATCGTGACCTGAGCCAAATTCGGGTGCTTAGCTTACTGAGCCACCCAGGCGCCCCAATTCTAAATGATTTTTTTGAGTGATCGTCTTATAGGAACATGCATATAGTTTGTATGGGGCCCTTTTCCTTTATTTATGTCTCGACATTCTTATTAAACTTAGTTCATTATTTCCTCCTGCCTAGATGCAGACTTTTGCTTTTATCAAGAAGCCTGAGCAGAGCCCTCCAGCTGAATCCACACTAGAGGGTCTTTGAACAGAGTCAGCAAACTGGGAACAGTCTAACTTAGTCAAAACTTTTGAAATGTTTTGGAAAGAGTTCTCACATTTAAAAATCAATACTCGAGTTTGATATGGAACGTTAATGTATTTCTATCAAGGTTAGGAAAAATAAACCAGGAAGGTCAAGTTTGCTTGCCTGAAGATTCAGATACTCTTCTAGAATGTGTATTTTCCAGTAACCCCCCATCTCTACTCAGAGACCACTTCATACGCTTTATTTCCAGTAACATTTATGCCTTCTTGTGGATTTGAGTCACCACCTATAGTCCTTTGTCTTTTTTTTTTAATGTTTATTTATTTTTGAGAGAAAGAGAGAGCACATATAAGGGAGGGGCAGAGAAAGAGGGAGACACAGAATCGGAAGCAGGCTTCAGACTCTGAGCTCTCAGCACACAGCCTGACGTGGGGCTCGAACCCACGAACTGTGAGATCATGATCTGAGCCGAAGTCGGACACTTAACCACCCCTATTTATTTATTTTGAGAGAAAGAGAGAGAGCGCAGCGAATCAGGGGAGGGGCAGAGAGAGAAGGAGAGAGAGAGAATCCCAAGCAGGATCCACACTGTCAGCACAGAGCCGGACGTGGGGCTCAATCTCACAAACCACGAAATCACGAACTGAGCTGAAACCAAGGGTCAGATGCTTAACCGACAGAGCCACCCAGGTGCCCCGCCTAGATGTAAATTTTAAAGCACTTTTTCTGCTTCCTGGTTTGGTTGCATTTTGTGAATCTGTGCTCGTCTTTACTAAAACTGGAAGTTTTAGGCCAATTGAAATCCTTCAGTATTTTTCCTGCCCGTTCTGTTTCCTCTACTCCAGATATCAAGTTGAATGGATTGCTGTGGTCATACAGGTCTCTAAGGCTCCGTTCCTTTCTCTTCAGTCATTTCCCCTCCTCTCTTCTTCAGATTGGATGGTTTCTATTGACCTTTCTTGAGGGTCAGAGACTCTTCCGCCTCCCTGAGCTATTAATCTCGTTCCAGTTACCCTACTTTTTGCTTCTAGAATTCCCATTTGGTCCTTTTTTCATCACATCTAATTTTGGGGCTAAATTCCCCATCTGTGCATTCATTGTGTATATATTTTCATTTAAAAATTCTTGAACATATGTATAAGAGCTGCTCTAAAGTCTTTTTGTGCTAATTTGAATTTCTGGATCATCTTTGAATTGATTTAAAAATTATTCTTTTTTTCTCAAAAAGGGGTTATATTTTTCCTTTGTATGTCTAGTGATTTTTTTTTATGTCTAGTGATTTTGGATCAATTCCTGGACATTATTGAATATATGTTAACAGGGATGCCTGGGTGGCTCAGTTGCTTAAGCGTCTGACTTACCATGATCTTGCGGTTTGTGGGTTCGAGCCCCATGTCGGGCTCTGTGCTGACAGCTTCAGATTCTGTGTCTCCTTCTCTCTCTGTCCCTCCGCTTTTGCTTGCACTCTGTCTGTCTCTCTCTCTCAAAAATAAATAAAGATTAAAAAATTTTTAAAAATTAATGTTATAGAGACTCTGTATCCTGGTAAGTTCTTTTCAATAGGATTTTTTTTTTTTTTTAATAGGAGATTTTTTTCTCACGGATGGTTAACTTGGCCGGACTTAAACTCCATGCTCAGTCTTGTACACCCTTACACTAGGTGGCACCTGACATCTCCACTTACTTCATTCAGTTTCCAGCTGCTCTTTTTACCCCACCCCCTGCCCCCATCATGGTCTCTCACCGTCTGTATGTAGTTTGGTAATCAGCCCAGGATCTGGGTGGATTTTATATACAGATTTTTGTGGGCTCACCCCATCTGCTGTTGCTTCCCCCCCAGGACTGACCTCTGACTTTCTGGCTGTTCTTCCAGCTGCCAGGTTTCCCTCTGATACCTGAAGCCAGTGAAAGCTGCCGCTTTCTGCCACCTGCAGATCTGAGAGTGCCTTCAGCTAAAAGGCTGCTACAAAGTCACAAATTTTACCTTCCACAGCGGTCTTTCAAAGGCCGACTCCTGTCCAGGTTCAGCCTGCTTTGGGTCCCTCTCCAATACCTTTAAATACACTTTTTAAAAAATTATATTTTTGCCAGGGCGCCTGGGTGGCTCAGTCGGTTAAGCATCCGCCTTTAGCTCAGGTCATGATCTCACGGTTTGTGAGTTCGAGCCCCGTGTTGGGCTCTGTGCTGACAGCTCAGAGCCTGGCACCTCCTTCAGATTCTCTGTCTCTCCCTCTCTCTTTCCGTGCTCACACTCTGTCTCTCTCTGTCTCATTTTTAAATAAAATAAATAAAACATTTTTTAAAAAGTATATTTTTGTCTCGATTGGACCATTGTTACCTGCTGAAGACTGAGTTTGTACAGGCTATTCTGATAGTACTGGAAGCTGGGTCAACCCTGAGATTGTTTTTCTATAGGTTCACTGAGGCATAATTGATATAAAACAAACTGTATGTATTTAAAGATATACAGCTTCGGGGGCACCTGGCTGGCTCTGTCAGTGGGGCAGGTGACTCTTGATCTCGGGGTTGTGAATTCAAGTCCCATGTTGGGTGTGCCTGGGTGGCTCAGTCAGTTGTATCCGACTTTGGCTCAAGTCATGATCTGGTGGTTTGAGGGTTCAAGTCCTGCATCGGGCTCTGTGCTGACAGCTCAGACCCTGGAGCCTGCTTCGGATTCTGTGTCCCCCTCTTACTCTGCCCCTCACCCACTCATGCTCTGTCTTTTGCTTAAGAATAATAAAAAAAAATGAGATCTTAAACAAAAATAAATAAATAAAATATACAACTTTGTAGGTTTTAGTGTAAGCTTATGCCCTTGATAACGTTACTCCGATCAAGATAACAGTAAGTTTTGGGGCTTTATTAAGAAAGCCTATAAAAGGAGTGGTGGAGAAAGCAGGGCTCTTTAATGCTTGGTATTTTCCACATCGCTTTCAAATGCAGCATCTCGTGTTGATCTTCATAATGTCCCTGTGTTATGGACTGAATGTTTGTTTCCCCATCCCTCCTCCCCCCGCCCCCTATCCCGGTTCATATGTTGAGATCCTAACCCCAGATGTGATGGTGTTCGGAGGTGGGACCTTTGATAGGTGCTTAGGTGGTGAGGGGGGAGCCCTTGTGAATGGGATATTGGATCTGCTGGCACCATGGCCTTGGACATCCCAGCTTCCAGAACAGTGAGAAGTGAATGTTTGCTGTTTGAGCCACCCAGTCTCTGGTCATTTGTTTCTGAGCTGGGACACCTAGTGAATGTCCTGTGGCTCTTAACGCCACCCTTCTGCAGATGAAAAATTGAGGTGACGTGTTAAGTGGCTTGGCCTTTTCATGATACCTGCTATGCTTCCTTACACCACTTACACCCTGTGATTCTGAGGCCCATAAATTGTGGTTCTGTTGTCAGGAGTTCAATTTTATTTCGAGCTGGGAGAGAAAACCGCTCAGAACAGGGCCGGGTGAGTCTGGGGCCGAGAATGCAGAGACCATGAAAGTCAAGTAGAGGCATTTGTACCAGATATGGGGTGCGGCGGGGAGCGCTACAGTGTTCACGCAGAGGAGTTCTGGGGCAGGTGGGTAGCGGGGTACATGGTGAGGGAAGGGCTTCGGGAAAAACAGGCAGGGAGCCTGGTTTGGGAAGCGTGCCGTAAGCTGGTGTGATGTGATGGGCGTGGTTGTGGAAGCGGAAAGGAAAATGGTAGAGTCTTTTCAAAGGAAGAACTGCAGGGGTGTAGGAGACGGTTGTAAAGGAGAAAAGACGATGAGGGGTCTGGGGTAGACTCTTCATTCCTGATGCCTGTGCGTTTCACTGCATAGGTGCCCAGTGAGTGTTGAAATAAAGCTAAGGGCGGTGGGGAAGAAGGGTGACTGGGTAAAAGCCTACTTACCAGCCCCTAAACTAGCACTTCCGTAATTGGTCTGCACATCAGAATCATCTGGAAGGCAATTTCTGGGTGAGTGGGTCTGGAGGGGCCCCCCAATTTGCTTTTCTTTATTAAAAATTTTTTTTTAGGTTTTATTTATTTTTGAGAGAGATTGCGAGTGGGAGCAGGGCAGAGAGACCGAGGGAGACACAGAACCAGAAGGAGGTTCCAGGCTCTGAGCTGTCAGCACAGAGCCCGATGCGGGGCTCGAACCCATGATCTGTGAGATCATGACCTGAGCCAAAGTCGGAAGCTTAACCGACTGAGCCACCCAGGTGACCCCCAATTTACTTTTCTAACCAGTCACGCACATGCTGCTGGCACAGGGCCACACTTTGAGAACCAACGGCCCCAAGTCAAAGTCAAGAGAACCGTTACCAATTCCGCTGTCTGCCCTTTATGCTTCGGGGCTGACTGTCCAGGGATGTTTTCCTCTCAGCTTTGTCTGCTGGGATTGACAGTCAGAGAGGTGCCTTTGGGATCATAAATCACGAGTTGACATTTGCCAGAAATCTACTTTATGACCTCCCTTAAACTCCAGAGCCTTGTGTCAGGAGCCCCTCGGGTAACATTTTGAGAGCTCTGTGCGTTCTGCCATCAATTCTTGGGGAGCGAACGGGAAGGCTTTCCGAATGGTACAGAAGATCCTGGGTCCTGGGAAGGACAGAGCCGGCTGGCTCAGGCAGCAGACAGATTGGGAGGTGCTTCTGGGATGACATTCTGCTTCTTGGCTCATTTGTGGAATCCCAACTTCACGTACCATCAGGTAGGGCGTCCTGGGCCTTCCTCCAGTTTGTCAGGGGTCTTCTTGATTTTCTGCTTGGGTTGCAAAAAAGGGAATGTTTCTGTTAAGGAGGCACCTCGCGTGCTCAGGCTTTGCAGGCTGGGCCTTTGGATGCAGAGGGTAGTTGTTTCTTCGAACAGACCATGTGCATTTTGTGCTGGTGCAGGGCTGTGGGCGCATCATAGACCTTGAGGGGATTTGGATATTCTTTGAGGATTTTGTGACCCAGCTGTGCACAGTGATGGGGTTCAGTTTTTTTCCCCCCTGTTTAGTGTCAGTTCATGGCAGGAACTGAGCCTGAGCGCTAGGGAGCCCATCTACTCTCTAGCTGGATGTGTAACTGTTTCACTCATCTGGCCTGATGTGGCTGATGGCTTTGCTGTTCTCATACACTTCCTGCCACTGAAGCTCTGGAAGGCGGGACGGATCACCCTGAGCATACACCACCGTCCTGTGGCCGCCATGCCCTCTGCGCATTGAGGTTTTCCTACTTGGAGGGCATGTGTCTTCCAAAGGCCCCCCTCCCACGGTTTTGAGAGCTGGGACCTTCCCAAGGGGAACTGGATTCCTCCTCCAAAGGGATTTTCCTTTCCTTAGCAGCTTCCCCAGGTGAGAGTTGATTCTGGGCATTGCTCACCAGGACCCTGAAGTCTGACCCCTTCAAGCACTCCCCCCCCACCCCTGCCTGCCCCAGGCTAGAGTCTAGTGTCCTTTGCGTGTCTGTAAAAAACAACAGCCAAAAGAAATGGCAGCATCAGCCCCACCTTCACTAAGAGCCGCCACTCAGTGTGTGGTGCGCTGAGCTGTGTCCCCACAAAGTCGTTTGTTGAAGTCCCAGCCCCTAGTACCTCAGAGGGTAACCGTATTTGGTGATAAGATCTTTAAAGAGGAGGGGCGCCTGGGTGGCTTAGTCGGTTAAATGTCTGACTTTCGCTTAGGTCATGATCTCACGGTTCATGGGTTCGAGCCCCGTGTCGGGCTCTGTGCTGACTGCCAGCTCAGAGCCTGGAGCCTGTTTCAGTCTGTGACTCCCTCTCTCTCTGACCCTCCCCTGCTCACGCTCTCTCTCTCTCCTAGAGATAAATAAAACATTAAAAAAAAAAAAGATCTTTAAAGAGGAAAAGAAGTTAAAATGGGGCCTTCAGAGTGGCCCTCAGGTGATGTGCCTGGAGTCCTTGGCAAAGGGGAGATCTGAACCCATCGAGAAGGCAGCTACCTGCAAGCCAAGGAGAGCGGCCTGGAAGGAAACCCACTCTGCCCACATCCTGATCTCAGACTTGTGGCCTCCAGGCTGAGAGAATCCATTCCTGTCATGTAAGGCCCCTGGTAGGATCCTCAGGTGGCTGTGGGCGTAGCCCAGGCCTCCCAGATGATTTATCCCTTCTCTGAGCATGGGTGACATGGCCGAGTCGAGCTGTTGGCCCAGCTCTGTCCCTCGGGCCTCTGTGGAAAGCTGCTTGTCACACCTACCCCACTTGCTATGGTCATTGACACACTTCACCTCAGGTCAGTCCTTCCCTTCTTCAGCTTGGGCATTGGAGAGACTTACCCTCTCAGGACGGGCCCAGGAGCCCCTTTCTGGCTACCTTGGGCAGTTCCCATGCTCAGCCTTCCAGTTTTCTTCCCTCGCTCGATGGAAAACAGCCAGATGCCTTAAAAGGACTATCCACTTATTTCCCTTCTTGGTTTCATGGCTCATTTTACATTGTTCTGTGGGTAGCTACCTGCAAACACCAAGTCGGCATTAAACAGAATTAAAAAAAATTTTTTTTTAAATGTTTATTAAGTTGAGTGAGAGAGAGACAGACAGATAGTGAGAGACTGCACTAGCAGGGGAGGGACAGAGAGAGAGGAGACACAGAATCCGAAGCAGGCTCCAGGGTCTGAGCTGTTAGCACAGAACCCGATGCGGGGCTCAAACTCAAGAACTGTGAGATCGTGACCTGAGCCGAAGTCAAACACTTAACCGACTGACCCACCCAGGTGCCCCCAGCACTAAAAATTGTCTGGGAAATGATAGAGGGAGTTTTGGGTAGTACATGTGAATTCTGAATCTGGAATCCACCTACCATACAAACTGTGGGGTGTGGGGGCTTTATCTAATTGTCTACAACTCAGTGTCTATGTATCTGTAAGATGGGGCATGAGAATTGCAGTCAGTCAGGGGCATTGTTCAGTGTAGAGATACGACATAAGAAGCCGAGGCTCTATCTGGAGTGAACACTCGGGAATGGCTGCTTAGGCGTTAGAATTATTACTTTTATGGTAAGGACCTCTGAGATAATTCGAGATTCCTGTGTGTCCTTTAAATCAACAGGGATCTACTCTGTCAGATACACTGAATACTGGTGCTTGTGGTCTTTATGTTGCGTGTAAGTGACTCTATACAGGTTCTCTAGCAATGGTAATCCACGGAAAGAAACTGTGTATGTAGCTTATTTTTGAACAAAGAGAATGCTGCTTTTTTGTGAGTCTGTGAGTCCTTAGATTTATATTTCCTGGTTAAGTTCCTTTTCTTCTTTTAAACTAGAAGTTAGATGGGGCACCTGGGTGAGCATCTGACTCTTGATTTGGGCTCAGGTCATGATCTCACGGTTTGTGGGATTGAGCCCCACATTGGGCTCCATGCTGGGATTATCTCTGCCCCTCCTCCACTTGCTCACATTCTTTCCTTCTCTCTCTCAAAAGAAATAAACATTAAAAACAAAACAACTAGAAGGTAGAACTGACTCTCTCTCTAATTTCCTTTTTCCCTTGCTCCTCTCTAAGAGAAAGGACCACTTAGCTATTTGGGTTAGAATGGAGGACCCGGATGGGGCCACATTTCTGGTGAGGTGGGCCACGGGTCATGAATACATTGTGCTTGGGAGTATGGCCTGTTTTGCTTTGTCTTGTCCATGCTGCAGCTCTAAACTGAGCAGGGCCCCACCTCCTGGGTCAGCCCAACTCTCTTGCCATTTTTACTCTGCTCCTGTGGGCATTTCATTGCCTTTATATATTTGTTGATACGTTTTTATTTATTTTTGAGGAGGGGGAGAGGGGAGAGATAGAGATAGAGAGAGAGAGAGAGAGAGAGAGAGATGGAGGGAGACACAGAATCCAAAGCAGGCTGGAGTCTCTGAACTGTCAGCACAGAGCCCACTGTGGTGCTTGAACTCATGAGCTATGAGATCATGACGTGAGCTGAAGTCAGACACTTAACCAGCTGAGCCACTCAGGCGCCTCTCATTGCCTTCATTTTTTTTTTTATAGTTTATTTATTTCTGAGACAGAGACAGAGCACGAGTGGGGGAGGGGCAGACAGAGAGGGAGACACGGAATCTGAAACAGGCTCTAGGCTTTGAGCTGCCAGCACAGAACCTGACGCGGGGCTCAAACCCACGAATCGCGAGATCATGACCTGAGCTGAAGTCGGACGCTCAACGTATTGAGCCACCCAGGCGCCCCATCATGTTTTAAGTGGAGCGTGGACGAGCTTGCATTTTGGGTTTGGGCTTAGTAGAGAGACTTGTAGAGCTTGATCCTCAGCCCCGTGAACCAGCCAGGTTGCCCTTCACATATGCCATTGCCCTTTGGGCGCTGATCAGCCTTACACACATGACGGAAAGGAGAAGTATTAGCCTAACATCATCAACGCTCCAAACTCAGTTGTCTAACAAAAGGGTCTTACAGCCATTGTTTCTCTAGCCAGTACCAAAATGAGAGTGGGGTTTGGGCTTCTGCAAGCAAACTCAGCTACCTGGTCATGTCAGTCAAGGCTGATGCTTTAATGGGAAAATAAATATTTTCCCGAAGGCAGGAAAGGCCGAGCCTACTGCAGGTAGCGGCTTCCCGTGGAACAGAGCCCATGTTTCTCGTATTTTTTCTCCCCAAAGGTAAACATACAGGCAGACAGTTGCCCTCACCTCTGCTCCGCAGATTCCCTTCCTGTGTTCTCTGGATTTTGTATTTAAAAGCAAAGCTTAAAATCTCTGACAGATGGACACAGCCACAGGGTAAGAAGGACTAACCGCCATGAGGGAGGGACCTCTCCTTGTCTTCGCTGCCTTAAAAGGATCAGTTCAACCAGAGGATCGGGAATAAAGACATGGTGAAATTTTCGAGAGGCAGGTAGAAATCTCTCCTGAGTTGTGCTGACTTCTGTCTGCTTTGTGTATTGACAACTAACACTTGTTAGTTTTGACAGGTGGTTTTGTTTTGAAAGAAGCCACNTTGTAGGTTACAGGGAAAGCTGCTGCTTGTTCAGAGCGAGGTCACTTGATCTAGTGAAATGCCTGCCGCAAAGCCTCAGACACATCACCGGCTCACTGGACAGAGGTGTATCTCACCAGAAATGGGCTCGAGGGAGAGCGAGGATGCGGGGAAGGTTTTGTTTTGTTTTCCATAGTAGGAACTCAGTGTGAATGTAAAAGACACACGGGTATAACAAGTGTGTGTTTTGATTCGTGCCCCACAGCTCTTGAATGAGGTTTCGGTACAGGAAAGAGAGGAAGGCTCTACACAAAGATCGGATGCTCCTTGGAAGGCAGCCTTTTTCGTGGCCCTTCTCTCAAAAATTGTTTCTGCCACCAGAGGCTGTGGGGTGGCACGCATGATGTGTGTATGTGCCAGAGTGACTGATCAGAGCTGGTCTGCGGTCCCAGCCCCTGGAGAGGACGGGCTGTTGGAGGGAGGTAGCAGTGATCTTGGCCGCGAGAGTGGACCCATCAGTGTGGTCCAGTGGTTAGCGCAAGGGAGAAGCTAGGACGTGGGTCATTGGTGCCGTGGCCGTGCTCTGAGGAACCCCTGTAGGGATGTCATGGGTGAGGGTCAGGAGACGGTTGGCTTGGCCTCAGCTCTCCTTCAACCAGAGCATCTTTCCTTCGAACTTTTTACATATTGGGCATGTCCCGAAGGACTGCTTCAACAAAGACTATAGATGAAATTAAGATTAAAAACCACTTCTGAGGAATCCCAAGGGGCCTGAGGCTTGGTCATTAGGAACAGCTGGTCATTAAGAAGGAACAGCTGCACCAGATGAGCTTGAACTTGAGTTTCAAATGGAAAGCGAAGCATGCAGAGTGTAAGAGAAAGCCCAATTTAGAGGTAAGATCCTACCCTGTGTTTCTTGAAAAAAAAATTTTTTTTTTAGATTTCTAAATTGATGTTTAATTTATACCTGGAGCGACATGTACGAATTTTAACTGTACGACTTTGATCGGTCTGATCAGTTACATTCGTGGAGCCCACACTCCACTAATATATAGGCCAAGTCCATCACTCCCGAAGACGCCTTTGTGCCCCTTCCCGGTCATTCTACATCCACCAGAAACAAGCACCATTCTGATATTTTTCACCATAGATTAGTTTTACCTATTCTATTTCTTTCTTTTTTAAAATAATTTTAAAAATGTTTTTTATTTATTTTCTGAGACAGACAGTGCAAGCAGGGAAGGCATAGAGAGAGGAAGAGACAGAATCTGAAGACAGGCTCCAGGCTCTGAGCTAGCTGTCAGCACAGAGCCCAACGTGGGGCTTGAACCCACGAACCGTGAGATCATGGCCTGAGTCGAAGTCCGACACTTAAGCGACTGAGCCACCCAGGCGCCCCTTACCTATTCTGTTTAACAGATGTGAAATCATCAAGTACATACTCTTCTGTTTTCTTCTTCTTCTTCACTCAGTGTAACCGTTCTGCATTTATCTTTGTCAGAGATCTATCGACTTTTCCTTAAAGAAACAAATAACAAATATTTTAGGCTCGACAACGGTAAGGTCTTCTGACAGTATGCAAATGACTGCTTTGTTTCAGTAAAACTTTATTTACAAAAACAGGTGGCCATGCCACAAGTGTAATTTGCTGACCCTTGATCTATGTTAGTTTGGTTATCAGAAGTTTTTTTTTCATTATTTATGAGAAGTATTCCATGTATGAAATATATCGCAGTTTATTCAGCCTTCCATTGATGGACACCCATACTGTTTCCAGCTTGTACAAAGGCTCCTATGAATAAAGCTACTATGAATGTTTTTGTGTGAAGACTCAGGAGCCTAAATTCTGATTTCTCTTGTTTTTTATTTTTATTTTTTAAAAAAAATTTTTAATATTTTTATTTATTTTTGAGAGAGAGAGAGAGAGAGAGAGAGAGAGAGAGCATGAGTAGGAGAGGAGCACAGAGAGAGGGAGACACAGAATCTGAAGCAGGCTCCAGGCCCTGAGCTGTCAGCACAGAGCCTAATGCGGGGCTCAAACTTGTGGACCGCAAGACCATGACCTGAGCCAAAGTCAGATGCTTAACCTGGTGAGCCACCCAGGCACCCCTGATTTCTCTTGTATAAAAACCCTGGGGTGTAATTACTGTGCTATGGGGTGGGCGTATGTTCAACTCTTAAAGAAAGTACTGGTTCTACGAAGTCACTGTAGCATCTATACTTCTGTCAACAACATAGGAGAGTTCCGGGTGCTCCTCATCCTTCCCAACATTTGGCGTTGTCAGTCTTTGTCATTTTGGTGGTTGTCCTGGGTGTAGGGTGGTGTCTCAGCCTGCTGTGAATCCTTGACTGGTACAGTTGCATCCCAGGAGTTGTGATTGCTGAGTTATTTCTGCGGTGGCTGGAAAGGCCACGCCTTTTCCTCTGATCAACCTTCCAAGCATTTAATAGCTTCTCTTGACATACAATCTGGATGGGTCAGTGGCGTGTGTATAATCCGTCTTCGGCAGAATGTATTTTGGTCTTTAATCATCACCTATTTTAACGTGCCCATTTTAACTGTACAACTTTTTACAATTTGTAAAACTTGCACCGTATTTTATACACTGATACCCTGTGTGTCTCCTTTGGTGTAAATGCTCCACTTCCTTGGTTCAGTTGGTGGAGCAGAACTGGGAGCTGGGCGTCAGCAATGACATCATTTCTGGTTTTTACCAATGCTGTGCTTAGAGCTTTGAGACCAGGCTGGTCTCCATATATCGAAATACCCAGTTGATTCCTTCCTGCCATATGGTTGGTTTTCCCTGGGGGGTGACGGCAAGGATTGAGAAAACAGACCCATCTGCTGCTGGTTATTCTGTTTGTGTTTGGATGTGGAGTTTCTAATTTGTATTAGTAAATAGCAGTATTTTTATTCCATTGATTTTCTGTTTTTTGCTTCTTTGATAAAAGGAGAGAATAAAAGCTGGGAAATTAGCCACAGAAATAGCAAGTAAATAATAAAAATAATGTGCTGTGGGTCCATGTGCAGTAGAAAAAAGGAATGTTTTACTTTCTTTTGGTGTGTATTGACAAAAAACATACTCATTTCTTGTATCAGTGTGGTGTTTCAGCGGCATAAAGAATCCTTGTATCCGCTTTCTTATTTACTAATAAAAATAACCCTGTGAAGCGGTGTTGATCAACTATGATGCCCATTTTATAAAGGAGGACTCCGAGGGTCCCAGAAATGTAGTAACCTTCCCACGGTCACTTAGCTTGGCCTGTGGTCTTAGTCGAATAGGTATTTGAAGTTGCAAACTACTTGGTTTGTCCTGAGATACTGCAGTGACTGTTTTTCCCCCACTCCAAGGTGGGGATTTAACATCTTAAGAAAAAAACAAGCAAAAAACCACTTTTGGATCCTCAAGTTCAAATAATGGTATTCCCAGGAAGGGATGCTGTTGGAATTAGAGGAAGGAGAAAGGTAAGGTGGATTTGGGAGAAGAGACCTTTTTCTAGCGATTCAGCCCTGTGATGAAATAGAGCCTACACCTGGCATTGATGCCGACTGGTGGGGACACGAGGTGGTGGGGGTAACAGCCTGGGTGTTGAGGAGGAGTTTGATCAGCTCTGCATCCCTGGCTAAGTCACTGAATCCCTCTGTACCTCTGTTTTCTCATCCATAGAATTGGATCCTTGGACATGATCTTCCTTCTCCCCTCCAGCTCCCCCCTTCTCTCTTCACTCGTTACCTAGAGCAACCTCGGTTTCCTCCATTTTAGTTACTCCCTTCAGTCAAAGAGTGATGTCTTGGTAGAGTTGTGAACAGAACACCAGCACCCTTTGGTGTCCAGTGCTGTCTCAGATTTGTATGGTCATGTTGGAGTAGGTCCTTAAGGAGTTAAAGGGGAACAAAGAGATGGGTAAGAGCTGTCTGTCCCTGTGTCCGGAGACACTATAATGGCCTCTGGCCACAGCTTCTGACTGCTACACCCGCCGTTAGGTCCCAGGGCTGCGAGTTGACCAGAAAGGTGTTTGCCCCGCCCTGGCCTGGGGTGTGGGGATAAATGGAGAGGCAGTAGTAGCTAACATGTATTGAGCACAGAGCCCGTGTTTGGCTCCTGCTGAGAACTTTACATACATTATTATCTTAACATGTATCCTTAGAACAACTCAGTCGGGTGGGTACTATGATTAATACCATTTTACGAATGAGTGCACCCTAAAACCTTTAAGGTATAATTCACCTAAGGTGACAGAGGAGGGATTTGAACCTTAGTTGTTTAATCTGGAGCCTATGATCTTAACCATTATTTCATGAGTAGCCATCTAATATATCGATAAGCCGATATTTCTTGACATTGGCTTTTGGCCAGGCGCCGTGCAGAGCCCTGCCCGTGTGCTGGCAATGTGTCGGTGATAACAGGATAAGGTTGGGTGGCAGGGTGGGCCAGGTCTAGGGCAGGGGACACGCCGTGGGTTGGTGTTCCGTGTTTTCTTAGAGTCTGTGTTTATGTCTTTGGCATCCGTTCATCACAGAGGCAGACTAAGGGCCAGAGGCATTTCCCCTCCCCTGTGATTCAGAGCCCATCCTCTGAACCGCCTCCTATATAACTGTCACTCGTCAGGCCAGTATCAACCCAGGGCCAGGTGCCAGACAACTGGGGACAGCCCCTCTGCCCTGGTGTGGCGGTTATTCAAACCGGTCAACTCTACGCTGTTTACCTGCTCTGCTTTGCTGTGGCCTAGGCTTTTGCCTCAACTCCTCTGACTCCTGTGTGTCCCCGGGTGGCCCTGCGTGGTGCGGTGTGCATCCCCTTTCTCTCGGGAAGTAATAAATGTCTTCTTTCCAAGGCTTTGGCCTCTGTTGTTGTGTGGCTCAGTCACGTTTATAAATTAAAATCCTCTGTAACAACTGGAATGGTGACAAGGTGCTGATCAAAGAATGGTCCTGCAGGGAAATCCAGACCCTGGAGAATGGCGTCATCGACTCTGGTCATGTATACATTTAAAAACGTGCCAAAGAGTCCGTTGGGTCTTTGGGGAGATACTTGAGGAACAAGTTCACGTAGCACAGCTGTAGAAGGAGAAAAGGCTTTACGCCTGCCTGAGCTGGTGTGCAGAAAAGACTGAACCCGGCAGACCTGAGACTGTTATCTTTACAGAGATATCTACCTACCCGGCTGGCCCTTGGCTGCCATCTGAGAACTTGGACTTTGAGAGAGTTTCCACCCTTCCCTAATTGATAAGAGTGACCCACTGCGCCTGCTCTGGGCAAATAGTATGGTTTACGCTGAGCACCTGCTTTCCTTCTGGGAGTCTGGAGTTTAGGGACGTGGTGGGCCTATGTGACCAGCCCCCAGTCATAACGGTGGGCACCAACGAGCTTCCCTGGTAGGAAATATTTCACGTGTGCTGTCACCACTCCTTGCTGGCAGTACTGAGTGCATCCTATGTGACTTTACTGGGAGGGGACTCTGGAAGCCTGTGCCTGGTTCTTTCTAGACTTTGTTCCTTGTGCCTTTTCCCTTTGCCGATTTTTGCTTTGTCATCTTTCCCTGTAATAAATCATAGCGTGAATGTGACGGTACACTGAGTCCTGTGGGTCCCCTCCTGAGTCATCGACATGAGGGTGGTCTTGGTGGTCCTCAACACACCTGAGTTTGAAACCTGCTTACGCTACTTCATAGTGTGTGACCTGGAGACTGTTTCCTGAGTTGTAACCGTATTCCTCCTCTGTGAAACAGAGGAAAGTACCAATTCACATGGGTATGGTCTGGGGCCAGTGGGAAATACGCAGATGGTAGCCTTCAACGAACATTCGCTCTTTTCTGCCATCCCATTCAAATGAGTGATACTAACCACCTGAGTGGTCCGACCCAGAATGAGTGATGAGTAGGTGGATGTTGCTTGCCAGAAAGGAAAGAGCTTTGGGTCCCTTCAGTTTCCTATTATCGTTTCCTTAATCGATTGAGTTCGGCTCCTGGCTCTCTGTTGATCTTGAATATACGTATTAAACTTGGCCCTGTACCAGAGAGATTGAGAGGAAGCCAAAGACTTTGAACTCTTCGAACTTTCTCTGGGATGTCTGGACTAGCAGTAAATGATGCCAAAACAGAACTCTAAGAACGAAGAACCTCACAATTTCCCATTACACTAGCTTATGTAGCTCTGGAGGGTGAGGACCTCGCGTCGGCCCAGAAGCCACTGTAGTCCTGGGGTCTGCATGTGCTGCGGCTGAAAAATTCAGTATTGAAGGAATTTTGATGTCTGTACCTTCATCTAGAAGGTCTCTGTGTTTTCCACCAGGAAAACTTTCCATGCGTGTGTGCTCCCCTCTGCGCTCCTAAAAAAAGAAATCTGGGTCAAAACTGAATGTGTAGTTCCCTTCGTTTATGTGCTGGCTGCAGGGTTCTTGAACTTGAGCCGGCTTTAGCATCACTTGGAGCATTTGTTAAAACATGGATTGCAGGCACCATCCCCACAGGTTTTGATCCGTAGGTCTGGGTGGGCCCGAGAGGTTGCCTTTTTCAATGGTTCCCAGTTACTGCTGCTGCTGGTCACACTTTGGACAGCTCCGTACTCGCCAGCAGCTTCTGTCACCACACAGCTGGCTCTGCTGAGGGACGTCTCTCTTTTTTGTCAAGAGTGACATTTAAGCACCTGAGTATGGTGCGTTCGCCCTGATTAGTGGCCTCGGGGTTTAAGCTTAATTTACAGGGTAAGAAGCCCTGAATTTTCTCTTTGAATAATCACATGAATAATTCATCTGCTTTTTTTTTCACAGAATGACATTTCAAGTCTTTTGTTTGATCTCTTGTTTGACTTGTGTTCAGAATACCACCATTGCTACCATTGTAACTTTTGTAACCCACTGGTGTGTCTAAGTGGTTTGAGCAGCTCCTTGTGGATTAGGATTCACAATCACCCACCCATCCATCCATCCATCATTCCATCCATCCACCTTCCACCATCCATCCACCTTCCACCATCCATCCATTCACCTACCCACCCACCCACTCACCCATCCATCCATCATTCTATCCATTCATCCATCCAGCCACCCATGCACCCACCCAGCCACCCAACCATCCATCCATCATTCCATCCATCCATCCATCCATCCATCCATCCATCCATCCACNATTCATTAGTCCACCAAACCACCTATTTACCCAGCCATCCAGTCGTCCATCCATCTGCCTACCCACCCAACAACTCATCTACTCACTCATGCACCCATCCACCTGTCCATCCATCCATCTGTCCACCCAGCCATCTATCCACCTACCCAGCCAGCTAGCTAGCCATCCAGCCAGCCAGCCAGCCATTTACCCAACATACTGTGCTGGTAGGCTGTAGAGTTATAAAGAAAAATAAGGCGATGTTCCTGTTCTCAAGAGGTTTATGGTACTATAACAGAAACTCCTCTTTCTTGTCTTCCCTAGAGAAAATGTGCATTTCTTTCTTCCTAGTGAGTTGCGATAATAGTGGAATCCACTGGATTAATACCGTCACTTCCCTGCAAGTGTTCATTTCCTGAGAAAATGTTTTGAGAAATCTGCTGATTTCTTGAAGTAAAGGCATAAATGTTTTTAACCAATACCTTATGTGGAAAGGCAGTTCAGTTCAAGTAAGCTTTTCGTAGCTTCTGGGTGATAATGACCGAATGGTTTTCTCTGAATTAAGATGCTACTTTTCACAGACCTCCGCGATGTTATCAGGTTATCCAGAAAGAACCATGTCTGCTTCAGTAAGCCCAGCCAGTGGCTCTGTGCAGGATGGTTGGAGATGGGGTGTCTGCAGTGACGGAACACCCTGGCGGAGTCTTCTCATACCCTACACTCAACTGTGATTGAGGGCCCCTGTAAATAATTCTAGAACACCTTCCTGGGGACTCTGATCAGGGACTACTGGCTTTCACTGCTTTAATGGTTCTTAGAGGTCATTTCTGAAGGATTTAAAATGCTATCTTTGCTGTATGTGTCCCTTTACCCTGCAAAAATGTCAAAAATTTGCATTGTAAAGTTTTCTTAAAATATCCGAATTGGGCACCTGGGAGGCTTAGTCAGTTAGGTGTCCGACTCTTGGTTTCAGCTCAGGTCATGATCTCATAGTTCGTGGGTTCAAACCCCACTCTGTGCTGACGGTGCAGAGGCTGCCTGGGATTCTCTCTCTTCCCTCTCTCTCTCTCTCAAAAATAAATGAACATTTAAAAAAATCCGAATTATTTTCACCTCTTCTTTTACTTGTCCCAGTCCCACTTTATTTAAATAAATAGAGCTCTTTACATGGTTGTAGTCATTATGGATATTCAGTTTTTTGGCTTTTCTCACTTTGCATTATTTGGTAAATGTTCCTTTTCGCTCCTACATGGCCATAATGACTTGGTAATAGTTACAGTTTAATATGCTTGTATTGCTTTTCGATTTTCCATGGCTGGATATTAGATCATTTCTATTTTCTTTAATGTAGCTAAATGCTTCTGCACGTAGTATCTACATACATACAGAAAGAAAAAAACCAAGCATGCTCTTTTTCTCTTCTTTTGAATTATTTACATACATTTCGAGGATTGGGCTGTTGTTCATGTTGTTATAATTTCGGTTCCTCTTGATACAATGTGAGACCTTCTTCCCGAAGAATTGAACTGATGCTCTCCCTGCCAAAATTGAGCTTAGTAATTTTTCTTTGTTTTTCCAATCTAATAAATTAAAAAATTTTTTTTTAATGTTTTATTTATTTTTGAGAGAGCAAGACAGAGTGCGAGTGGGGGATTGGCAGAGAGAGGGAGACACAGAATCCGAAGCAGTCTCCAGGCTCCGAGCTGTCAGCACAGCCCGATGCAGGGCTTAAACTCATGAACTGTGAGCTCATCACCTGAGATGAAGTCAGACGCTTAACTAACTGAGCCACCCAGGTGCCCCTCCAATTTAATAAATTTTAAAGTGTATTCACACTGTGTTGGTTTAGAATTCTTTAATTACTAATACCATTTAACCTTTTTTCAGTTATTGGTTTACTAAAGGAGTTCTGTTTACCAACGTGTTCATATTTGTGCTGGAGACTGATGATGTGTGATTCCTTTATTTACATATGTTTTGTTTACATATATATTATTTGCGTGAGTGTGTGTGTGTGTGTGTGTGTGGGGGACTAATACTTCCATCTGGAAATTTCCAATGCTGTGTTTTCTTTTTAATTAGGTTTTTCTGGCTTCATAAAAGTTGATGACTTTATACAAATACATAAAATAACAAGTTCTGCTTGTTTGGAACTCAGATATTTATTGAATGGATGGATATTTGAATTCTTTAGTATAATAAGTTTAAGAGCCACTTGGGAGAAGAATGTTGTTACTACTTTTTTATTTTTTTGTTCCTTATGTTGTATTTTCGTTTCCATGACTTAGAAACTCTTGAATTTTATTTAAGTAAATTCTACCCTCAACAGGGCTTGAACTCATGACCCCAAGATCAAGAGTCTTGTGATCTACTGAATGAGGCCACTGGGCACCCAAGTGCCATTTTATTTTTTTATTTCTAGTTTTTCTGGTGGGTTTGATTTGTTATGTTTAGCAGTTTTTGCCACCAAATTCAGACAGGGTATGGATCTCAGCTAATTTTTCTCCATTTTGTCATTTGGTTTCTGCCATAAGGTTTGCATTACATGTATTTCCCTTATGCATTGATTTAATTCTTTTTTTTTTTTTTTAACGTTTATTTATCTTTGAGAGACAGAGCATGATCAAGGGAAGGGGCAGAGAGAGGGGGAGACACAGAATCCAAAACAGGCTCCAGGCTCTGAGCTGTCAGCATAGAGTCTGATGCGGGCGACGTGGGTCTCAAACCCATGAACCGTGAGATCATGACCTGAACTGAAGTCAGACGCTCAACCGACTGAGCCCCCCAGGCACCCCCATGTTGATTTAATTCTTAAAAGTTTGGATCATCTTTTGGCTAACAGGCACATGAAACGATGCTCAGCATCCCTCCTCATTAGGGAAATGCATATAACAACCACACTGAGACACCACCTCACACCCGTCAGAGTGGCTAAAATGAGCAAATCAGGAGACTCTAGATGCTGGCNTACTTAACCGACCAAGCCACCCTGGCGCCCCTATATTATTTCAATAATAAAAAAAATGTGTCACACAGACACTATTATGACAATAGTAAAGAAAATAAAATGAAAAAAAATCACCCACGGTCACCTGTAATATTTTTTGAAGCATGTACATAATTCTGTTTACGTGTATCTGAAGTTTTATGTGGCTTTAATTCTTGCTAAACTTTAGTTTCATATTTTTAATGTATCCATTTGACCTTATCTACAAAGATTTCTCCATATTATTATGCTTTAAGTGATTATTTTACATGACTCTGTAAACTCTCTTCCATTGAGTCCGTGTATAATAATTGATCTAACCAATTCCTTTGTTAAGTATTTAGGCTGTTTCTAGTATTTTGCTGTTACGGATAACATAGTAACAAATGTTGTAGTACATCCGGCTGTTTCTTATTGAGACTGAGTTTTTGGGATATTACACTGCAACGAGGTCACTAGGGCAAAACGTACAAATTGCCCAGTTGTTTTCCCAGCTTGAGAATGTGTGCAAACTGTATAATGTAAACAAAGGGTAGGTGAATTTTACTCCAGCTTTGCTTTCTTACATATATGTGTACAGTTACTTTGCACCTCCTCAAATTAGCAGCGTGTATATTTCATGAACATGAGGAGACACATACGGTATTTCTTAGAAGTTGACCATTTCTTTATTTATTTATACCTCTTGTAGGAGTTGGGTTCCCTGGCCAGTTTTTCCATCCAAGAGAGCTTTCTTGAATGCCCCTCAAGGGCCATGTGAGATACTGCTCAAAGCGGCACTAAATGTCCCCCCCCCCCGCCCCCCACTCAGAGGAGGGGACGCAGACAATTCCCTAAGCAGGAGAAAGACCACATTTGGGGCGTGAACACCGCTTGGCAGCACATAGCAGAGCATCAGACCAGACCTGGATTTCCCACCTTCCCCAGTGCGTGTGATCCCTTCCTGATGACGGTTGTGATCAATAGACCAGGGGACCCTGCAAGGACAGCGTAACCACAGGAGCTGGCCATAGGAGCGGGAGAAGCAGCCCCACCAAAAGCTCTCTTGCATGTAGAGTCCCAAGTTCATCTTTCGGCAACCAAGTCAAATTCTCCCCCTTTGTAACATTACTCTTTGAGGCACAGACTCCTTCCTCAGGTTCCTTCCCAGGCCTTCCCTCCAGGTAGCACCGAATAGACAATATGCAGCCTTGATTCTAAAGTAGCATTATTTTATTCGCAGGATTTTCTCACGTGATTACGTTTCTCAGGCGACATCTAGGGAGATGTTCTATGTTAGGGCAACGAAGGTGGTGGGTTTCCGGAGCAGCCTCGGTGAAGACCCTACTTGGGCGGGTCCTCTAAAAGGCTGCAGGATGCACACCATCTCTGGGGTCTCACGCTTTGCCTCCCTGTTTGGTTCCCTCTATACAAAGTTCCTCTCTTCTCCTCAAGACTGATCAGCAAGAACAGCGTCTCTGGAATCTACCGGCCTTACGTCACGATTCCTTTTCCTCGTCCCATTAAAGAGAGCCCTTCTCTGAATTTTGCCTTTGATCAGTTGTGTTCTGTTTTTTAGGAAACAACTTATATTTAGACTTTGATCCAGTTTCAATGACTTTCTGGCTTTTTAACTTGTAAGTTTAAACTGTGTCCCTTTGTTGTCATGCCTTATTTTTTTGGTTTGATTTTTTGACGTGACTTATTATTGAGCTGCTCCCTATCTTCCGTTATATGGAATCAGAATAAGTTTGTTTACCTTCATCTTCCATAGTGATATGGAGGGCAGGTCCCCTATTTAAATCTTCTACCGATATGCACCCAGGCCTGCAGGAATTTCATCTGGCAAAGTGGAGAGTAGGAATGATGGAAACGGGTTGGGGTGAGGGTAGGATGCATGTCCTGTCAGGTGGACTCTTCGAGAAAGGGCTTTCCAAGGTAAAAACATCAGGCCACTGTAAGGAAGTGTCACCAGTGCCCCGACTTTTGGGGGAGAGTAGTGAGAAACTAACAGACAACCGGTTAACAGGTCTTGGGGGCCTTACATGCCATGCTGATGAGAGTGAACTTGATCTTGAAGTCACCACGAGCTGCTGGAGCTATGCCGTCAGCACCTCTTTGAAATGGTGGAGCAAAAGTTGACTGAAGAAGGGTTTCCGGCCCACGCTTTTGCCTGCATCTTTGTTTTAGGCACACATCTGGAGTCAGTGATGTATGTTCAGGAATGAGATGGACACAGCCATAATTTTGATTCAGACGAGATGGTTCCAAGAACAACAACAAATACCTGGTCCCAAAGGGAGATTGATTAGGGGAGAAGCAGCCTCCTCACAGATTAGTGTAATCAAAAAGCCTCAGCCAGACTGACCCACACAGATTCCCCACAAGGACACGTGTGTGACATGGCTTTCACGTGTTTGTTTTGACGTAATAAATGGCTTGTAAAATCACATAAGATTTCTATTTCTTATGTTAGAAGTTTCAGTATTTTCATGGCATGATATGGAATTCCAGAAATGGAATCTCTGTTAATACCATTATACTCGCAGGAAACAAATAATTGATTTCTAATTACCTGACTCGCTACTTTTGTCCAGTAATTGATTAGGTCAGGGGATGACAGACTTCTTCTGAAAAAGGCTGGAGAATGAATAGTTTCATCTCTACAGGCCATATGGTCTCTGTCAGAATGATACACCCCGGCCTCTGTAGTGTGAAAGCAACCACAGGCACTGCGTAAACAAATGAGTATCACTGTGTGCCAATAAAACTTTATTTTTGGCCTGTGAAGTTTGAATTTCATGTCATTTCCATGTGTCACAAAATATTATTCTTCTTTGGGTATTTTTTCCCACCCTGGAAAAATGCAAAAGTATTCTTAGCTTATAGGCTATAATGAGAACAGGCCATGGGCTGGATTTTGGCCATAAGTTACTGGCCCCCTGGCATAGGTCGTGATGTAGGGTTGTCTGGATAGCTGTGATTTATAGAACCCACTCCATGTGCTCGGTTCTACGCTTTTCATAGATCAGCTCACATAATTCTCATGAATTATATTTATTTAGAGGCGGGAAGACTGAGGCTTCTGGAGTGCTCCCGGTTAGGGAGTCAGCATGTAAAATGGATGATGGGGTGAAATTGTGAACGGAGATCTGCCTGAGTTTAGGTTGAACTGTAAATCTCTGTTCTTTTTTTTTTTTTTTTTGAGAAAGTATGCGAGCAGGGGAGAGGAGCAGAGAGAGAGAGAGAGAGAATATTAAGCAAGCTCCACACTCAATGCAGAGACCAACGCAGGGCTTGATCGCAAGACCCTGGGATCATGACTTGAGTCAAAATCAAAAGTTGGGTGTGTAACCCAACTGAATGACCCAGGCCCTTCTAAAAGTTCCCTGTTCTTGAGGAGTTGACACAGTTGTGGGGAAGAGAGTGAGCAGTTCAATAATTTTGTAATTGTAATACAGTGTTGTCATAATTGAGCCAATGAGCAAGTTTCCTAGCTAGAACGTATTGATTAAGCCTAGGATGAATGTGATTCTGGGGTCTTTATCGAGCTGAATACAGGAGAGAAGAGAAATTGTGTGGGCATGAATCTGGCATCACTACTTGGAAGTTGCGTCGACCTTCAAGTTATATATTCTCTCTCTGCCTCAGTTTCCGCATTTTTAAATGCAAGTAAAAATAGTTGTTTGTATGGGGGAGTTGTCAAAAGGATTATATGAGCTGGGGTATGCTAAGCAGTTGGCACATTAAACGGGAGCTGTTGTTACTATTTTGAACATCGAGTCAAGTAAAACCCCCGTTGCTATGTTTAAAACTCATGATGCTGCTAAATATTTTCTCCCCATTCTATTTTGATGAACTTATTTTTGAAAAAAAAAAAAAGATTATATTTTATGGGCTAGTAAAGTTGTCCAATATATTTTGCCTACATTCAAATATTAAATTGCAGAAGATGACTTTTGTATGTAGTCCTCATGAAGGTTTGTGATTGCAGAGGACTTCTTTCAGGCTGAAGTCTGTCGCATACCTTCTTTTCCTATGTTTGGAATTACTTTGCAGTGTTTAGCAGAACCCTTACATTTGTTAAACTTCAACGTAGGTCTTTCAGATTTGGGAGGGTTTTGTGAGTACATTCTGTATGTGTCTAGTTTTCTTTTTTTCCTTTCTGTAGTTCTTTATCTCCTCCAGCTATTGATTTGTTTAAATTTTGTATTTCTCATTGGCTTGGTATTTTAAACTAAAACAACTTTTTAAAGTTTATTTATTTATTTTGAGAGAGCCTGTGGAGGGGGGCAGAAAGAGAGGGAGACAGAACCCCAAGCAGGCTCCGCGCTGTCAGCATGGAGCTTGACACGGGGCTTGAACTTAGAAACTGTGAGATCATGCCGTGAGCCAAAACCAAGAGTCAGATGCTTAACAGACGGAACCATCAGGTGCCCTGGTATTTTAAACTTTAATAGAATATATATATTCATATAAATATAAATTTTATTTATAAACATGTGATTTATTTACTGCTTATTTATTTAACATGTATTTATTTAATGTTTTATTTGTTTATTTTTTAAAGTTTTGAGAGAGAGAGAGAGAGAATGCACTTGTCTGCATGGGAGAGGAAGCAAGGGAGGGGTAGAGAGAGAGGGAAACCTAGAATCTGAAGCAGGCTCCAGGCTCTGAGCTGTCAGCACAGAGCCTGATGCAGGGCTCGAATCCATCAACCATGAGATCATGACCTGAGCCGAACTTGGACGCTCAACAGACTAAGCCACACAGGCTTAGTTTGTTTGTTTATTTAATGTTTTAAACATTAAACATTTAAAAAACAAGAGAGTGAGTTATAAATTGCCCTAGAGGTACATATGACTATGCATAGTATTTTCAAATGACTCTTCTCCATCATGTACAGTGTTATTTCTCATATGTAATGTTGTGCATTTGTGTTTATTTCTTGTTTATACTTACCTGAGGATGGGGCACTGGGGTGTCTCAGTCTCTTGAGTGTTCAACTGTTGATTTTGGCTCAGGTCGTGATCCCAGGGTCATGGGATCAAGCCCTGCATTGGGCTCTGTGCTAAGCATAGAGCCTGCTTAGGATTCTCTCTCTCTCTCTCTCTCTCTCTCTCTCTCTCTCCCCCCCCACACTCTCTTCCACTCTCTCTCTCTCTGTCTCTCTACCCCCACCCTTGTTCACATGCACTCTCTCTCTCAAATAAAATTAAAGAAAAATAAATTTACCTGAGAATGTTCTGGTTTTTTAAAGTTTTGGAGAAAAAAAGAAACTCTTGTCACTCCCAAAATGTTTTTATGTCTTTTTAAATTTTTTTTTCAATGTTTCTATTTGTTTTTGAGAGAGAGTGAGTGGGGGAGGGGCAGAGGGAGAAGGAGACATAGAATCCAAAGCAGACTCCAGGCTCTGAGCTGTCAGCACAGAGCCTGACACGGGGCTTGAACCCATAAGCTGTGACATCATGACCTGAGCCGAAGTCAGACGCTTAACTGGCTGAGCCACCCAGGTGCCCCATTATGTCTATTGTTAACACATTTAGTATATTGTAATCACAGAATTTGACTTCCATAATAGTTACCTTTCTGTACCTAATGGCATGTACTATATTATCAACTACTGTTCCATTGCCTTCTCTGAAAAAGAGAAGCATTCTGTTTTCATTTAATTTGTTCTAATTCTCCATTAATTAAGCCTTATTAATTCTATTGTTCAGATGCATGTCATTGCTTTTTAATGTACCAGATTTCCAGATTCTAACAGCATGGCTTTGTGCCACTACTGTGGCAATTCTATCAAGGTCTCTGCGTTGGGCAATCAGTCTTTATTTATGTATTTCACTGACATTTATTATTGGAGAAATGTTCAGCCTTCTTCGGTTTTCAATTCTTAGTCTGCCTTTAACAGTTTATAGTGACCATCTGTAATTTGTTAAGTGAATTTTGATTCACTCAGTAATGTATCCATTTTTGCTTTTTTAATTGAAGTACAATTAACATACAGTGCTATGTTAGTTTCAGGTGTACAAGGTAAGGATTCAACCATTCAATTACTTAGTGCTCATCAAGATAAGTGTACCCTTGATCCCCTTTATATATTTCACCCATCCTCCCACCCACCTCCCCTTTGGCAAATACCAGTTCTACGTATTTAAGATTCTGGTCTTTTGTTTGTCTCTTTTTTTTTTGTTTGTTCATTTGTTTTATTTCTTAAATTCCACATACGAGTGAAATCATATGGTATTTGTCTTTCTCTGACTGACTTATTTCACTTAGCATCATACTCTAGCTCCATCCATGTTGTTGCAAATAGCAAGATTTTGTTCTTTTTAATNTTTTTGTTTGTCTCTTTTTTTTGTTTGTTCATTTGTTTTATTTCTTAAATTCCACATACGAGTGAAATCATATGGTATTTGTCTTTCTCTGACTGACTTATTTCACTTAGCATCATACTCTAGCTCCATCCATGTTGTTGCAAATAGCAAGATTTTGTTCTTTTTAATGGCTGAATAATATTCCATTATATGTAATGGAATACATATACGTATTCTATAATATATGTATGGACACTTGGGTTGGTTCTGTATCTTGGTTATTGTAAATAATGCTTTAATAAAAACGCATGTATCTTTTTGAATTAGTGTTTTTGTTTTCTTCAGGTAAATACCCTTTAGTGGAATTACTGGATCATATGGTAATTCTATTATTAATATTTTGAGGGGCCTTCCTACTGTTTTCCACAGTGTCTGCACCAGTTTGGTTCCCACCAACAGTGCATGAGAATTCCATTGTCTCCACATCCACCAGCACTTGTTATTTTATGTGTTTTAGATTTTGGCCATTCTGACAGGTGTGAAGTGAAAACTCATCATGGTTTTAATTTGCATTTCCCTGATGATGAGTGATGGTGAGCATCTTTGCATGCATCTGTTGGCCATCTGTAAGTCTTCTTTGGAAGAATTTCTATTCAGGTCCTTTGCCTATTTTTTAAAATGAAGTTTTTGGGGGTTTTTTTGGTGTTGAGTTGTAGCGTTCTTCATATATTTTGGATATGATCCCTTATCAGATATATCACTTGTAAATATCTTCCCATTCAGTAAGTTTCCTTTTTGTTTTGTTGATGGTTTCCTTCACTGTACAAAACTTTTTTTTTTGGTTAATGTTTGCTGATTGTTGAGAGAGACAGAGACAGAGAACAGGTGAGAGAGAATCCCAAGCAGGCTCCTTGCTCAGCACAGAGTCTGATGTGGGGCACGACCCCACAGTTGTGAGATCATGACCTGAGCCGAAATCAAGCTGGACTCTTAACTGACTGAGCCACCCAGGCGCCCTGGTACAAAAGCTTTTTATTGTGGTGTTGTCACAATAGTTTAATTTTGCTTTTGTTTTCTTTGCCTGAGGAGACATATCTAGGAAAATGTTTCTACAGCTGATGTCAAAGAAATTATGGCCTGTGTTTTCTTCTAGGAATTTTATGGTTTCAGGTCTCACGTTTAGGTCTTTAAATCCATTTTGAGTTTATTTTTGTGTATCGTGAAAGAAAGCGGTACAGTTTCATTTTTTTGCATGTAGCTGTCCAGTTTTCGCAACAGCGTTTGTTAAAGAGACTGTCTTTTCCTCATTGTTTATTTCTTGCCTCCTTTGTCATAGGTTAATTGACCATATAAGTATGGGTTTGTTTCTGGGCTCTCTGTCTTGTTCCATTGATCTATGTCCCTGTTTTTGTGCCAGTACCTTACTGTTCTGATTACTACAGCTTTGTAGTATATCTTGACTACAAGCCTGGGATAGTGACCCCTCCAGTGACTGTTTGGGTTTTTGGTTCTTTTCATGGTTCCATACAACTTTTAGGATTCATTGTTCTAATCAGTGAGAAATATTGTTGGCATTTTGATAGGGACTTCACTAAATCTTTAGATTGCTTTGGGTAGCATGGTATTGATTTTGCCAATCCATGAGCATGGAATGTCTTTCCATTTACTTGTGTCATCTTCAGTTTCTTTCATTGATGTTTTATAGTTTTTGGAGGACAGGTCTTTTAATTCCTTGATTAACTTTATTCCTATGTATTTTATCCTTTTTTTTGTACAGTTGTAAATGAGATTGTCTTCTTAACGTCTTTTCCTGCCTCTTCATTAGGAGTGTATAGAAATGCAACATATTACTGTATACGGATTGTGTATCCTGCTATTTTGCTGAATTCACTTACCAGTTCTGGTAGTTTTTTAGTGGAGTCTTTCGGGTTTTCTATATATAGTATCATGTCATCTGCAAATAGGGAAAGTTTTACTTCTTCCTTACCTGTTTGGATGCCTTTATTTCTTTTTCTTGTCTGACTTCTGTAGCTAGGACCTCCAGTACCATGTTGAATAAAGATGGTGACAGTGGACATCCTTGTCTTGATCCTGACCTTTGGGGAAAAGCTCTCAGATTTTCCCCTATTGAGGATGATGTTAGCTGTGGGTTTTTCATATCTGGCCTTTTATTATGTTGAGGGATGTTCCCTCCAAACCTACTTTGTTGAGAGTTTGTTTTTTTTTTTATCATGGTTGGATGTCATCCTTTGTCAAATGCTTTTCCTGCATCTATTGAGATGATCGTACTTGTTTTACCCTTTTTCTTGTTAATGTGATGTATCACATTGACTGATTTTAGCATATTGGATGGACTTTGCATCCCTGGAATAAATCCCACTTGGTCGTGGTGTATGATTTTTTTTTTTAACGTAGCGTCAGATTTGGTTTGCTAATATTTTGTTGAAGACTTTTGAATCTGTGTTCGTTAGAGATATTGGCCTGTAGTTTTCTTTTTTTGTAGTGTCTTTATCTGGTTTTGATATCAGGGTAATGATGGCTTCGTAGAACAAATTTAGAAGGCTTTCTTCCTCTTGAATTTTTTGGAATAATTTGAGTTAAATAAGTATGAACTCTTTGTTAAATGCCTGGTAGAATATACCTGTGAAGCTATCTGGTCCTGAACTTTTGCTTGTCGGGAGTTTTTTGATTACTGATTCAGTTTCATTGTTAATCAATCTGTTCAGGGTTTTTTTTTTTTTTTGCCATTTGGCATTACATTTGGATTATCTTCTATCATCCTAATTATTTTCATATTTTTAGTTCTTTTGACATTTCTTTCCAATTATGACTGCGGAATTCTGGCCATTCCTTAATGGCCTTCTCCTCCTCCTCCTCTTCCTCCTTCTTCTCCTTCCTCTTCTTTCTCTTCTTCCCTGTCCCCTCTGCCTCCTCTTCCACCTCCTCCTTCTTCTGATTTTTCCTCTCCATTAATTTTATTTTTCTGGTAACCAGCCTCTTTCTACTGTACTATTTCTAAACCATTTTGGTCAGCAAGCATTGCATCTATGTACATACCTTTGAGATTTTAACTACTAGGGGCGCCTGGGTGGCTCAGTCGGTTAAGTGTCGGGACTGTAAGCGTCCGGACTATTGATTTTGGCTCAGGTCATGACCTCGGGGTTCTTGAGTTCAAGCCCCATATCAGGCTCTTCATTGATAGTGCAGAGCCTGCTTGGGATTCTCTGTCTCCCTCTCTCTCTCTCTCTCTCTCTCTCTCTCTCTGCCCCTCCCTCCCTCACTTGCTCTCTCAAGCTCTCTCTCAAAATAAATAAGCAAACATTATTTTTTTAACCACTTAAACCAATAATTTTGCTTTAAAATTATCTTAAATAATTTTATGTATATTTAAAGTATACAGCATGATGATTTGATACATAAAGACATAGCGAAATGGTTACTATAGTCAAGCTAATTTAACGTATTGCTTCTGGATATAGTTACCTTTTCTGTGTGTGTGTGTGTGTGTGTGTGTGTCTGTGTGTGTGTGTCTGTGTGTGTGTGTATCTGATGGGAGCACCTGAAATCTACTCTCTTAGTAAATTTCCAGGATTCAGTACAAGGTATTAACTATAGGCATCATTCCGTATGTTACAACTTTTTACAACTTTAGACTTCCTTGCCTTGCATAACGGTAACTTTGTGCCCTTGAAGCAACATCTCCTTTTCTCCACTTTCCTGCCCCTGGTTAACCACCATTCTGCTTTGTACTTCTGTGTTGCCAGCTTTTAAGGATTGCACATGGAAGCGGGATCATGCAGTGTTTTCTTGTTTTTATTTCAGTCTGGCTTATTTCACTTAGTATAATAAATCCGCAATTTTAGATCCTCTGAGTAGAAGAGTGGGTGTGTTTCCCTACCCCCAAACGCTGCACCCAATTCCCAACTTTTCCTTTATACACAGAAACTTTGAGAAGCTCAGAGAGGTTTTTTTTTTTTTTTTTTTTTTTTTTTNTTGATTCTTACAGTACAGCAGCCCTTCCGATTAGTTCCTTTATTTATCTTTTGGAGTTGGCATTTAAACTCAGTCGCTGCTTTGAAGTAATTTCAGAAGTGAAATTTGTCAGCTGCGGTGGGAGCAATAAATAATTCCTTCAGGAGTTGGACACATTTAGGTCTTCTGCTGCGGGCGCTCTGAAGCGACAGCTTTGCAGGGTAAACAATGCTTGGAATTCTCTGCTTTTATTTCTGAGGATTTATGTGTATTGCTGAGGTCTAAGATGAGAATTTCAAGAAAAGGCTTATTTGTTGTGTTTCTTTAAAATGTGATTTGTTCTTTTCCTTTTTCAGTGCATTAGGAAGGCATTTCCTAGGGGCGATTGGGCTCTTCTTGCTTGTGGATGCTGGAAGGGACATCATGAGCAATATTGGTCTCCAAACGAAGTTTTTAACCAATCTAGGAAACCCATCTTCTGCCAGAGCACATTTCTCTAAATTTCTTGAGACAGCTTTTATAGGTGGTTTTTGCAGTTTGAAGGTTAGATTCCCCTTTGTATACCCGTGCCTTTCCTACATTTCTCTACATCTCCTTCGTTCTCTGGAAGATTGTTTCATTGACGTGGTGCTTCGCAGAACCACCTTTTGACTGCATTTCTGGGATTCCTAATTGTTAGCATTTTATTGTAGTTTTTAAATTTTTTTAAATGTTTATTTATTTTTGAGAGAGTGAGAGACAGAGCGTGAGCAGGGCAGGGGGGCAGAGAGGGAGACACAGAATCTGAAGCAGGCTGCAGGCTCTTGAGCTGTCAGCCTGGAGCCATACACAGGGCTCGAACTCGTGAACCGTAGTATCGTGACCTGAGCCTAAGTCAGACATTTAACTGACTGAGCCACCCAGGTGCCCCTATTGTAGTTTCCTTTTAAACCCAGTTTAATCTTGATTGATTTTTGTAAGGCCACCTTTCATCTTTTCAGGAGAAGATGCCACTTGTTTCCTGAATGCCATTTTTGATTCTGGTACTTGTTACATGTTGGTGATGAAAGTGCTGGACCCAGCCCACCCCCCGGCCGGCTCCCCAGGGCTTTAGCTTCGGGCACGGGATGCATTGTCATTAATCCTGGGTTTCTGATTTTTTTTTTTTACATTGTTAAAATTTATTTTTCCATTTTAGTTGTTTTCTGTTTTATTAGTTTTTTTTTTTTTTTTTTTTTTTTTTTTTTGTNTTGGCAGGGAGAGCCTGTTTTGTTATTTTCAATTTCTGGAAAGTTTTGTTACCATTTTTCAAAATGATCTATTATTGTATTTTATGTATTTCCCTGATGTGGGTATGTGAACTATTCTGACTTTGTTATATTCATTTTTTATTTTAGTTATAGTGTGATCATAAAATTGAAACTTCTACACTAGAGAAGATTCTAGAATGTTCTCACGTACCTCATGCAGGTAGATACCCACGTGCCACCTGGACCTGGCTTCACTAATGATTTTTTTTTTTTAATCTCATTTTATTCACACCCCTCAGACCTCATTGTTTGCGCTGCAGCATTTTCAAGGGAAGCCTAGATATTATGTCATTTCGCCTGTCAATGTCACATATCAGAGTCTTGGGCGTGGCCGATGCTTCCACGTGGTGGCCCTTGGCTTTGCTTCCCCTGCCCCCTGTATTTCCTGTAAACTGGTAGCTGGATTGAGAGCAGGTGTCCCCCAGCATTTTGGCCTGAGGACCCCTTGGCAATCTTACTGATTACCGAGGACCCCAAATGCTTTTATTTACGTGCATTATAGCTACTAATATGAAGTATATTTGAAATTTAAAACTGAGCAATGAGGGTGCCTGGGTGGCTCAGTCCGTTAAGCGCCCAACTTTGGTGTCTCTTAGAGATTTGTCCATGTTGGCGGAATAGCTGACTGCATTCTCACAGATGCTGCGAGGCCCAGGGTAGGTGCACCAGAGTTCATGTGGCCAGCCTCCTCTCAACGGACATTAAGATGTCCCACTCTTTTCCTGTGGCAGCCACTGCCATCATTAACATCCTCATTGCATCCCGTTTGTGATATTTACAGCGTTTCTCCACGTAGAAACCCAAAACTAGGAATACTCAGTAGAAAACGCTGTCCATTTTGAAGCGTAATGGATACCGCCATGTTGTTCTCTCAACACAGCTGCACTGAGCAGTGGATTTCTGTTCTCGTCCCTTGTCCATATTTCCAATGGGTTGTTTGTAGTGTTTTGTGCCATTTACAAGTTCCAGGTAGCAGTCTGGGTGACTCAGTCAGTTAAGTGTCCTAGTCTTTTTTATTATTTATTTTGAGAGACACAGAGCACAAGGGAGGAGGGGCAGAGAGAGAGAATCCCAAGCAGGCTCTGCGCTGTCGGCTCAGAGCCCTACATGGGGCTTGAACCCAGAAACTATGACATCATGACCTGAGCCAAACCCAAGAGTTGGCCCCTTAAGCGACTGAGCCACCCAGGAGCCCCTAGTGTCCAACTCTTGATTTCAGTTCAGGTCCTAATCTCACAGTTTGTGAGTTTGAGTCCTGCGTCGGGCTCTGCACTGACAGTGCAGAGCCTGTTTGGGATTCTCTTGCTCCCCTTTTCTCTGCCCCTCCCCTATGTTTTCCCTCTCTCAAAATAAATAAACCAAGTTCTGGGTATTAATCCTTCATTACATTTGTTTTAAGGGCAGTTATTTGCTTCTAGTGTTTTGCTTGGCTTTTAGCCTCCTCAGTGGCTTTCAGTTTTTAATCTTTTGGAACCTGCTTAAAAACGCTAGGTTTGAAGTAGGGTCTCCTGCTGCTGTAGATAAACGGGACAGAGGGGCACGGGTAGTAGCTCTGATATATGAAGGCTAGGGATTGTTTAAAAGGCTGTTAGCAAGACTGTCAACAGTAGCCATACTTTGTCTACAGGGATCCAGGCATTGCATAGATAACGCCCATACATTCTGCTTAGAAAGCGGCGGCATAGTCTTCATGGATTGGTAATTTGATAAGAATATGAGTAATAACAACTCCTCTTTGTTGAGCAGCTAGTACATGCTGGACGTTCTCTCTAAGGATGTCGTGTGAGTTATTCTTAGCGGATCCATATTATACTGTGCGGGTTATTCTCCAGCGACTTCTGCTCGTGCTTCAAGACGGTGGCTAAGGGAGAAGGCCACCCGAGTGGGTTGCCCTGACGGCCGTCACGTCCTTGCCCCCGCTAGCTTGTAGAGCCTGTGGCCCAGCACTGGCACCCTGTGCCATGCCCTGCCTCCCTCCCCTCCCCGACACCCGCACGAGACGGTGGTTGGTGGAATCAGCATGTGCTTCTTATGTGCGTATGTATTTTCCCCTGCTAGCCCGGGCAGCCAACGTAGTAGTTTCAGTCTTGTACAACTTTTGGAGTTAATAATCGCCTCGCTGTTCTTTTTTTTTCTTTCCCTTGCTTTTGGATATTTTTGCGTGTGCTTATGGCAACTCGTCCATATGTTGCGACACAATCATAAACCCCTCTGGATGCTCTTTTCCTCCTGGTCAAGCACATGAGTTCCGGTTTCTGTCGTGTCGGTGCTCCTTCCTTGGGGACAGTCCTCCTGGGGCCCCGTGGTCCCTGCCCTGCGCCCTCCTCCTGGGGTTCCTTCCTCCTACTGTGCTCGAGGCCATGTTTCTAGAAGCTTCTCTTCTCTTTTTGATTTGTTCCCTCGGGATCATCAGTTCGACTGTATATATGTTTGACATCTTTGTCTCCTCTCTTTTCTGAAATGCTTCTACGTCAGGTGCTGTACCTCCTCGATTGAACCTCTCTGGGTTTGCTTATTCCCCTCCTATATTTTTGCTTTTCTGTCTTTTTTTATCCAGTTTTTTTTTTTTTTTTTTTTTGAGGGTAGGGGGAGATTTGGTCTCCTGACTCTTCTCTTAAAATTTTAAAATTTCTGTTCTATTTGGGGCATCTGGGTGTCACTTGGGTGTCTGACTTCAGCTCAGGCCATGATCTCACGGTTCATGAGTTCAAGTTCCACGTTGGGCTCTGTGCGGACAGCTCGGAGCCTGGAGTCTGCTTCTGATTCTGTGTCTCCCTCTCTCTCTCTGCCCCTCCCCTAGTTGTGCATGCTCTCTCTCTCTCAAAAATAAATAAACATTAAAAAAAATTAAAAATTAAAAAAAATAAAATTTCTGTTCTATTTAATCCCTAAAGCATTTTCATATCCTGTAGCGTTCCTTTTCTTAATACCTCAGTTCTGTTTCATGAGCACAGTACCTGCCCCTTGAGTCTTTGAGGACCTCCGGGGGGGCTCCCCTGTGCTCTGCGTGGGGTGTGCATGCTCCTTGCTCCGAGCGTGGCGTTACCTGTTCTTTGTGGCGTCTGTCTTCATGTCGTTCATTTTCCTGAAGATCTGGGGACACTTTGCTTTTTCTTACCTAGGAGGATGGCGCCGAGGCGTTAGGAAACTTTCTGTGCCTCGTGGGGTAGAACAACGCTGACCTTCACTGGTGGGCACTGGAGCAGGTGGGTGGCCATTTCACTGGGTGCCATGGACTCAGCTGTGTCGCCCCAGATTGATCTGTTGAAGTCTTAACTCCCAGTACCTCAGAATGTGACCGTGTTTGCAGATAGGGTCTTTAAAGGTGGAATTAAGGTATAATGAGGCCATGAGTGTGGGTCCTAATCCAATATGACCTGTACCCTTACAAGAGGTGTACCTTAGGACACACATACACGCACACACACACACACACACACACACACACACTCAAGCCCAGGTGAAGACTCAGAGAGCAGGCAGCCGCCTGCAAGTCAAGGAGAGAGTCATCTGCAAACTTGCTCAGTTCCCAGATTTTACAAGTCTTTTATTTCTGTTTCTTTAAAATGTTTATTTATTTTTGAGAGAGATAGAGAAACAGTGTGAGCAGGGGAGGGTCAGAGAGTGAAGGAGACACAGAATCCGAAGCAGTCTCCAGGCTCTGAGCTGTCAGCACAGAGCCCGAGGTGGGGCTAGAACCCACAAACCATGAGATCATGACCTGAACCAAAGTTGGACACTCAACCGACTGAGCCACCCAGGCGCCCCCTTTTATTTCTGTACAGAAACCTGTGTACAGTACAGCATTTTCCCTAAGTGTTGATGTTCTTTGTGTCTTATCATGTTATTGTTATTTTAATCTTTTAAGTTTTATTATTATTGAGAGAGAGAGCGAGCACGAACGGGGTTGGAGGGGGGGAGCAGAGAAATGGAGAGAATCCCAAGCAGACTCCACACTTGGCATAGGGCTCGATCTCATGTACTGTGAGCTCATGACTTGAGCCGAAATCAAGAGTCAGATGCTTAACAGATGGATTCACCCACTTCCCCCTGTTATTTTAATTTATATTCACTGTTGTCTAAATAAATAACCTCCGAAGTGAACATCTCTTAGAGAGGCTGCATCCCATCCCAGCCTTTCTGGACACAGTAACCCTGCATTTCCGACCCCATCCTCAGCCTGGTGCACTTAGAACTGACATCCTACCGAACTCACGCACGCACAGGCTTCTACTTGGTTTAGAACCACATTCCATCCTGGTCAGAGCCTCCAAACCATGAGAAGACTCTCTTCCTCAGAAGCAACCTGCAGACACCTTGAACTCAGACTTGCAGCTTCTAGAACTGTGAGAAGAGGAATTCCTGGTGTTTGAGCCCACCGCCCAGGCTATGCTGTTACTGCAGCCTGAGCAGACCAATACACCAGGTGAAGCCCGGTCACTATCTCTAGATCTTTCCTCTGGGGCCATTCAGGTTTCCTGGAGAAGAAGTTCCCAGTCTTTTGCTGGGTTCAAGGCCTGACGTTCCTGTGAGCATCTGGGAGCTCAGGACGAGGCTCTGGGCAGGGAGCTAGACTTCCATGTGACCTTGCTCTGTTCCTTTGGGTCTCTTGGCCTCCTTCTGGGAGCCTGGCCACTGGGGCCATTTAAGAGAGTTAGGCAGCTGTCTGCGTGGGATTGGCATGGGGGCAGGGTTAGAGGGCCAGGGGAGTAGCTGCAGCTTCTGTAGAATTACGGCCATGCTTCTCTTTCAACCCGCCACCCCACCTTCTGGAGCCCCCTTTCAGGGGCCCTGGGCGTGAATCGGCATCTCCCCCTGCGGTGANAGTTTACTTATTTTGAGAGAGAGAAAGAGAGAGAGAAACCCAAGCAGGTTCTGCACCGTCAGCACAGAGCATGACGTGGGCCTTGAACTCAGGAGCTGTGAGATCTTGACCTGAGGTGAAAGCAAGAGTCGGACACTTAACTGACTGAGCCACCTGGGGGTCCCTGTTATTTTAATTTATATGCATTGTTGGCTAAATAAATAGCCTCTGAAGTGGACATCCATTAGAGGGAGTGCATCTAGTCTCCGTCTTTCCAGAAGCTGTAGCCTGAACTTCCTCCCCCATCCTTAGCCTGGTGCCCTTGTTCCTGACATTATCCCTGCCTCGAGCACAGGATCCTACTCGGTTTAAAACGTTTGGCACATTCCATCCTGGTCAGAGCCACCAGACCACAGGAAAACCCTTTCCAGGGCTTTTAGGAAGGAGGAGCTTTCTCTTGTCTTCCATAGAAGCAACCAGAAGAAATGTTCTCCCTTTCGTTGGCTGACTGTGTGTCTTGAAATATCGGGTTTGGACCTGCTGCAGCCACTTTGCCACCAGGAACTGAGAGTCAGGGCCTGCTGTCAGGGCCGGTACCATGTAGAGCCCAAGGGTGAATCCAACCCGGGAGGGGACAGGGGTCAGAAGAACCCGTGCCTTGGGGCTTCGTTTGCGTTGCGTCGCCTCCCTTTACCTCCGTTTGGACATCCAAACCATGAACCAGAAATCCTTCCTTTATTTTGAAAACCAATGCATGCCATTTTTGGATAACTTCACTTTCAATGAATACAATCTCTTTCTTACAGAAATCGTGCTCTTTTCCCTCAAACGTGCAAGCAGGGTTCGCAACAGAGATAGTAACGGTCTCCATTGAGCTGCAAATATTTGGAACCAAGCACAATCTCATCGTGTATTTCCAGCGCTTTCCGCTGTGTAGGGAGGGCCATGATTACATTGAAAGGTGCTGCTTTGACATCGAGATGTTTAGGACCATAAACTCCCTGCCCTGGGCCATTCGCTTAGAAAGTTAAGCATTAAGTCCAGTCAATAAGTAGGACTGTCTCTTAATTTTCATATTCGGAGCAGCCCTGTACCATGTCATCTGAGAAACTTCCACAAGCATCCTGTTGCCGTGGAGCACACAGCCTGCCTTTGGACCAGGCAGTTACCTCTTAGGAAATTATCCCAAGGAAGTAAGTAGATAAATGTGTTTATACGAGGTAGAAACATGCCAGAGGGTTATTGCAGTGTTGTTATTACCCAAGAAAATCGGGTGTGGCATAAAGAACCCATAATAGGCATTTGGTTACGGAAATGATGGTGAGTTCACGCAATGGGGTAGTTTATAACCACGAAACAGTGACGTCAGTGTATATTTGGACATGAAGCGATGCTTATAAGGCACTATTAGCTTAAAAAGAAAACAGATTGGGGCGCCTGAGGGGCTCAGTTGGTTAAGCATCTAACTTGCTTTCAGCTCAGGTCATGATCTTCTGGTCCGTGAGTGCGAGCCCCGCATTGGGCTATGTGCTGACAGTGATTAGCCTGCTTGGGATTCTCTCACTCCCCCTCTCGTTGCCCCTCCCTGGCGCTCTCTCTCTCTGTCTCTCTCTCTAATGAATAAATAAACTTAAAAAAAAGAAAGCATATCATATCACTGTAAGTATAGTACGATCGCTTTTTGTAAAAGAGGCACATTTTTACGTGCATATACAACTTAGGGGTTCTGTTGTCGATTTTTAAAATGCCTTTGGTTATTTTTTTAATTTTTCTAAATCACATCTCCAGCACTTGTGAGTCATTTATTAAAGCTAATTAAAACCACAGTTAGCCTTGTGATGCTCGTACCCTTCCTCGGGAGCTTACATTTCTGAGCAGGTGAAGCGTGTGTGAGGTGCTGCTTCAATAATTGGTCCTTTAATGAGCTGGCAAGGTCTTCCAGAGCTGTGACATGCGTGTTTCTCCCACTACCCGACCTGGCCCTCCTTGGTGCTCGGCCCAGGCAGACTGGGGTGGGGGTGGGGGGTGTTAGGGCAACCTCTGGACAGCAGCATAGCACGGGTGAGTAGGAAGAGCAGTGGACCTGGATTCTAATTTGGGACCTTCTGTTTCCTACCTTCGTGATCCAGTCTGAGCTGCTCCTCTGTGACTTCAGGCCGTGATAATGGCTTTCTCTGCCTCACAGCAGTGTCGACACAGATGAGCTCATGAACCCGAAGAGCCTTATAAACTAAAGGAAAACGTCATCGGAGAGGCTTTGCGGTCCCGTCCCGTCTTGTTTGGGACAGAAGCTGCGATGTTGGCTCTGCCCCTTACGTTTCTTGGCTTGATAGTCCGTCTCATCCTGTGCTACCTTCTAAGGAACCGCACGTCATCAGGAGGGAAGGGAGCGGAGGGCAAGGGGACCGCCAGGTCGTCTCCAGCCTTTGGGCCCCTCCTGAGAAACGCTGCCTCATGCAGTCAGGAAGGGGGACCCTGGAGGTCAAGTGTCCTGGAGCTTCAGGCCACCGTGGGCACCTCCTGCGTGCGCCTGTCTCATCACCCTCCTCCAATTCTTCTGCATTGCATGGCTCCACGATTTGGCTGCTTTGGGCTCTTTTCATAAGCCATGATTATGTTCCTTTGGCAAGAGACCTCTGTTATCCCTCCTGCCCCCTTTTGCTTGATGGCTTAATTTCGTTTGCTCCCACCATTTGATTTGATTTGATGGTGTGCAGCATGACGTCCCCAAATCATTTCTGCCTGTTAAGCAAACATATATTTCTGGGACTGATGTTTTAATTTAATGAAACACATTCTAATGAGGGTCAGCTGCAGCCGTGAATGTTTTATGAGTGATTTGCTGAAAAGCATATCAAATGGTAACATCCCCTGCTCGGCCGAGTGAGCCTGGATTCTTGTTCCAGCGCATGGATCCAGCGGGTCGCGAGATGAGATTCCGCTGGCCTCGGCGTCCCTGGCCTCTCATGCCATGTGTTGCGGTCAATCCCTTTGACTTCTGTGTTGTGGCTCCTCAGATGCTTTATTCCCGGGACTCCCTTTCATTGTCGCAAGGAAGGAACATTTGGAAATGTGCAGCCCATTAGAGGAGGAGACGGTGGTCCCAGAGAACCCCAGCTTAGTATTTGCCCCAGGGACTCATCATCAGGATATGTCAGAGCAGGGAACTAGGAAGGCCTTGTGTGATGTGCGTGCATGCGTGTGCATGTGTGTTGGGTGCTGGGGTGGGGAGGGGAGGCCAGAGTCGCTGTGAAGGAACCCGGGGGTTACGTAGGGGGTTTCCTACCCCAAAGCCCTTCTCCCTTGTGACAGTTCCCTGCGGCAGCTGTCAGGAGTCACCACAGACTTAGTGGTGTGAAACAACAGGAAATTATTCTCTCACGGTTCCAAAGGCCAGATGCCCTAACTCAGTAGCGCTGGCCTGATATCAGGGTGTTGGCAGGGCTTTGCTACCTCTGGATGTTCCAGAGGGAATCTGCCTCTTCCAGCTCCTGGTGGCCCTCAGTGGGCCGTGGCTTGTGGCTGCATGGCTCTGGCCTTTCGGGCCAGCTCTCTGTCTCCGGCTTCCCCTTGGCTTCTCCTCTCTGCCACATGTTGGTTGAAGCTGCACTTGCCTCCTTTTTAAAAAAGTTTTTTTTAAGTTTATTTGTTTTTGAGAGAGAGAGAAAGAGAGAGACAGAGAGAGGGAGGGGCAAAGAGAGAGAGGGAGACACAGACTCTGAAGCAGGCTCCAGGCTCGGAGCTGTCAGCACACAGCCCCACGCTAGGCTTGAACCCATGAACTGCGAGATCATGACCTGAGCTGAAGTCGGCACTTAGACGACCGAGCCACCCAGGTGCACCTACGTCTGCCTCTTCTTATAAGGACACTTGTGATTGCTTTTAAGGCCCACGTGGACAATTTAGGATAATCCCTCCGTGTGTCAAGATTCTTAACTTGGTCGCGCCTGCTGCGAGCCCTTTCCCGAATAAGATGACGCTCACAGGTTCCGGAGATCAGGGCCTGCCATTTTTGGGGCATTTTTTGGCTCCCAGCAGCTCCTCTTTCTCTTTGCCAAGGCCCGGCTTGGATGCTGCCTGACCGGTGCTCTGTTGCAATCCGTCCCCTGTGTCTGGCTGCTCTGGTCCACCAGGCAAAGGACAAGCCAACAGTGGGCATCCAGGGTGTTCTCCGGGGCCCTTCCTTTCTGCTCTGGGGGCTGCTGTGTGAAGGCATGATTCTCAGAGGTGCTGTAGCCGTTATATAACCATGGGCATATTTCTGAGAGAATCATGCAGATTAGGACCCAGAGCCCACACAGGACTGCCCACCTCCAAGCCCCTCTGTGGCCAGACAGCTGTTCGCTGACCCAGGATTTGCCTGGGAGGGCGCTTGGGCCCTGGCTGCCAGGCCGGCCTGCTCCCCTGGCCTAGGGGCAAGGGCACAACAAGCCCAGGCTGGGTCCCAGAGGCCTCTTTTCCTGTGGCTCTGGCTCTTCCGGAGCCACAGCACATCCGAGCAGCTGCTGGCCACGTGGTCTGGCCACCGGCTGTTGCTGTTTCTGGGCTTTACGTCTCTGGTAGCCGGTCAGCCTGCAGGATAAGATCAAATCAGGGAAACCCATGCATGTGACGCAAACGGAGGGCCATTCTTATTCTCGCTGTGGGGAGAAGCCCCCTGGCAGCCCCTGATGTCCAGGCGAAGAGGTACAGGACAGCTTGGTTCTTCTTTTTTTTAAAAAAAATTTTTTTAAATGTTTTATTTATTTCTGAGAGAGAGAGAGAGAGAGAGAGACGGTGTGAGCAGGGGAGGGTCAGAGAGAGAGAGAGACACAGAATTTGAAACAGGCTCCAGGCTCTGAGCTGTCAGCACAGAGCCAGAGGCAGGGCTCAAACCCACGAACTGTGAGATCATGACCTGAGCTGAAGTCGGACACCCAACCCACTGAGCTGCCCAGGCGCCCCTACGGCTTGGTTCTTCAAAAGGTTCTACAGCAAAGGAGGCCTATGCCGGTGGCTGGGCCCTCCTTGTACCTGGGATGGGTGAGAAGTCACGGAGGTACCCACCCCCCTCATTCAGCTCAGCGTCTGTGACCAGCGGTCCCTGCGGTGGGGCACATGCTTACTTAGGTCCCCCCACAGGCAGAAGAGAATACAGAGGTGGAGCATGCATCTCTGATGGGCTCGCCCTGCCTGAGCCAGAGGCCAGGGGGCCACTTTGCTTGGAGGGACGTGCAGGACAGGCCTCGGGCATCACCCAGCACAGAGAACGCTGTGCTGAACCAGGGTCCATGACCGAGGCTGCTGGAAGAGGAACCACAGCCAGCAGACCCCGGGGGTGGAGTGAGTCTGGACCCGAGAAGAGAAAGCAGAGGGTGTTTCTTGAGTAATTCCTGCTGCTTCTGCTCTGTGCCTCTCCCTACCCTCCGTGAGACCGATGCTGACTGATGACTGGTTAACATCGAAGCGAGTCCTGGTATATCTGTTGAGATCTATCAGCCTCAAGACACAGAAAACTGGGGCGCCTGGGTGATCCAGTCGGTTGAGCATCCGACTTTGGCTCAGGTCATAATCTCATGGTTTGTGGGTTCGAGCTCCGTGTTGGGCTCTGCTGGCAGTTCAGAGCCTGGAGCCTGCTTTGGATTTCTGTCTCCTTCTCTCTGCCTCTCCCTTGCTCATGTTCTCTCTCTCTCTCTCTCTCTCTCTCTCTAAGAATAAAGAAACATTAAAAATTTTTTTTAAAAAGACACAGAAAACTATCTAGCCAAACGGAATAGGGGTTTGTTTAACTCACGACCAGGAATGTGGGAATGGGCTGCTACTGCATGGGGAGAAGCTGAGTGTCTTGGACTTTCCTCTTTGCTCCAAGAAGGCTGCCACAGCTCCAGGCGTGCCGCCTACATTTGAGAAAGGGAGGGAAGTTGGCAATGGGATCAGGGGAGCGACAGATTTCTCAGCTCCCCTGGGCCCCGGCAGACTTGCCCTTTGTGCCTGTGGTCAGAACTCTGTTATGTGGCCACTCTTAGCTGCAAGGGAGGCTGGAACCGCATCTTTGGGGCTGGGAATGAGGCTGGGTTAGGCAGCCAAAGAGCTTCAATGTTTGTCGGAAGAGGGCATTATGACCAGTGGATGCCACCAAGGAGGGCAGAGGGGAATCCAGACCCACCCCTGGGGGTGTCTTAGGTGGTGTGAACTTCTGGTTCTGTAGGTCCCTGACACGGGCGTGTCCAAATATAGGTCATATAAGGCTGGTTCTCAAAGTGTGGTCCCCAGAGGAGTATCGTCAGCATCGCCTGGGAACCTGCTGCAAAAGTAAACTCTTGGGCCCCACCCGGACACACTGGATCAGAAAGTCTGGGGTGGGGGCCATCGAAGCCCCCCAAGTGATAGAATCACTTGGGCGTGCACACCCAGATTGGAGAAGCACTGACTTAGAGGCCAGGCTGTCGGAGATTGGGGCGCCAGCATGGCCGGGTTCCGGTGAGAGCCTTCTTCAGCTGGTAGATGCGGCTGCGTTTTCGCTGTGCAGAGAGAGGTAGGCGGAGGGAGGAAGGGGGCCGGGGGAGGCGGAGAGGGGGAGGGAGGCCCTACTTTCATCCTCACCTCCATCCCACCGCCTTGGGGGTTAGGACTTCAATGTATGATTTGAGGGGCACGCAGACATTCGGTCCATAATGACGGGGAAGCAGGATCTGGCTGGCTGGCGTCTCCTGGGACACATGAGGGGCTGACACATTCCAGCCTTCCTGGGGTTACGCCCAAAGTCACTGCTCACTTCGGAGAATTCTCGACTGTCACAGAGACCACTGAGCCCTGGGATACTCAGTGGGTGTCCGCCAGCGCTGAGTTTGGGACGTGGGGCCGAGATGGTGAGAGCAGAACGAGAGGAAGCCAGATCCTGCCCGAGGTGAGGCTTCCACACCCTGTGCCCCACACTTAACTGTCTCCTGGCTCTAACCGGCCTGTCTCATGCACGCAGGGGTGAAGGCTCCCTGTGGCCGTCAGGGTCACTGGGGTGGGTACCGTCTTTCAGAGGATGCTGTACCTCCAGTGACCACTCTCGGGAAACTTGTATTTTAGTGAGGCAGGTAGGAGGCGCCAATACAGAAGATAGAGCCGCAAGAAGAGTGGAAGGTGAAGGGGGTTTTATGTGGGATTAAGAGCGGATGCACTGCCACGAGGAATTCCGAGTTCACACACGTCTTGTGATGGAGTCGTCTGAACAACTCTGTGAAGTGGGCTACGCTCCGTGTTGCAGAAGGGGAAACTGAGGTGCAGAGCGCCAGAGTCCACTCCACCAATCATGAGGAAGGCTGGCTTTTAAACCCTTGGTGTTGTGATGGACATATGATGCCCGTAGCTCACGTCGCTGCGTGATGCACAGGAAAGCTTGTTAACAGAGTGAATTCCAAGTTCTCATCACTGGGGACAAACCTCTTTTTATTGTCTCTGTATAGATGGTGGGGCTTAACTAAGAGTACTGCAGTGATCCTGTCACAAAATACGTAAGTCAGGGAGCACCTGGGTGGCTCAGTCGATTGAGCGTCAGACTTTGGGTCAGATCATGTTCTCTCAGTTCGTGGGTTCGAGCCCCGCGTCGGGCTCTGTGCTGACAGCTAGCTCAGAGCCTGGAGGCTGTCTTCAGATTCTGTGTCTCCCTCTCTCTCTGACCCTCCTCCACTCATCCTCTGTCTGTCTCTCTCTCAAAAATGAACATTAAAAATTTTGAAAAAAGTACGCAAGTCAGACCATTAAACGGGACACCTTAAACTTAGACAGAGATGTATGTCAATTCTATTTCCATAAAACTGGGAGAAAAAAAACCCTTCCTTGTTCTGGCCAGAACCCCGGCGGCCTCTTCACCACACACACTGCTCCCTCACTTTCCTTTCCACGTGTGGTTCCGTCAGTGATTGCTCTGTCCACAGCCTGGGGCTGGGCCACTCAGATGTCAGTGCCCCTCACGTCCTAGGCTCCCACCCCGTTTCGCAGAAGTGGGGTGGCGTCACAGAGAGCGGGGCTGGGGGGCCTCTTCCGTGGGCTGTGCATCCTGGATCTGTACCCTGTCCTCGCTTCTGGAGACTGAGGGGCCCACGTGTGGGACTCAGCCACTGAAGTCACATTCAGCAGTAGACCCCAGAAGGCCAGTAAGTTACATCGCAGGAAGGAAGAGATGTACCTGCTACGAGGCCTAGAAGGTTTGCATCGGCATGAGCGGCACGGGAGCTCTCTGTTGACTGTATGGAAAGGCAAAGAATAAGCAGGAGTTGATTTGGGAGATGAACCCAAACCAGATGGACGAAGAGACGTGTGATGGCAGCGATCTGGGACAGACGCTGTACCTGTAGCGCCTTGTGCAGCGCTGGTGTTGACTTTGGAGCTCTCATTCTTTGGCTCCATGCCACCCCATGGGTTCCTAGAGCATGCGCTTCTTGCTCCAGATGTTTTTTTTTGTTTAATTTTTGTTAATGTTTTATTTATTTCTAGGAGAGAGAGAGAGAGACAGTGTGAGCAGGGGAGGGTCAGAGAGAGAGGGAGTCACGGACTCTGAAACAGGCTCCAGGCTCTGAGCTGGCAGTCAGCACAGAGTCCGACACGGGGCTCGAACCCCTGAACCGCGAGATCATGACCTAAGCGAAAGTCAGACGCTTAACCGACTAAGCCATCCAGGCGCCCCCCAGATGGTTTGTTTTTAATGTTTATTTTAAAATTTATTTTGAGAGAGAGAGAGAGTGCGCACAAGTTGGGGAGAGGCAGAGAGGAGAGACAGAATACCAAGCAAGCTCCACATCATAAGTGCAAACCCTGATGTGGGGCTTGAACTCACAAACCACAAGATCATGACCTGAGCCAAGATCAAGAGTGGGGCGCTTAAGTGGCTGCACCCCCCAGGCGCCCTGCTTCAGATGGTTCAACACGGCCAGCCAGGCTACAGTCTGGGAACCATCCTGTCTCTTTGCGGTGACTTTGCACGACTGATTTCCGAGCTAGTGTGCACTGACGTTACATTTGATCTTGGAGGACAAACCGGAGGTGAAGGGCAGGGGGTGGCGGAGCTTGGTTTCATCCATGGTGCTCATTAAACTTGTTCTTCCTTCCTGCACTGATAACCCACAGTCCTGGGCCAGATTGCTTTTACTCCCGCCCTTGAATCCAATCCCAGTGTTATGGATGCTGACTGCCAAGGGCAGGACCGGAAGATTTGTCCTGGCATTCAGTGCCTCTTTGTGCCTCGCCTTCTCCTGCAGAATGAAGACACTGAAGGTTTAACTTTGCCCCTCCCGATAAAAAAATACAATCTGCTTCTCTTGGCTTTATCCCCATTGGGAATACGACCCTGTGGCCAGGGTTTGTGACTTCATAACACAGAAGCCCACGTTTAGTGAAGATGCTGGATTGTGCTGCAGCACAATTTTATTTTGCTGTTTTTGTTTGCTAAGGACCTAAAAGTGACTTGGACGGAATTACCGCTGGAATAAATGATGTATGAAATGAGAAACCTTTGTCCAGTACTGCCAGGGGGAGGGAGAGGAGACGAGAAGGCTTTCAACAGAACCACCGTTGTGCAGAATTAGTTCTGAAACAGCCGGAAAACACAATAGAATAAGACAATGAATCGTCACATATGTCTTTCCATTTTTACTGGGAAGTCAGGCTTTTATCACTTTTCCATTACCCTCCATTGAGGCCCCCAGCAGAGGAGAGTGGATCTTACACCAAATGGAAGCAAACTTTCATGTCGTCCAGCCCTTCCCAGGGGCCAAGCACAGGAGAGCACGATGAAGGGGTGGTTTTCTTCTTCCCACCCATGTTCTCACTTTGGGGGTGACCCTTTCTTCTCCCTGGTTCCTCATGGCCTTGCTCTGTTTTCTCTTTTGCCTTGACAAATCTGCTTTCTCAGGAAAGGGGTGGACAAGCTCATCTACACTGACATTTAAATGGTGGCTAATGCTTCACTGCTAACTTCCCCTGCGGGGATCAGAGGTGGGTAATTTGAGTGGTGGAAAACTGAGATCCAGGGTCTGAATCGGGAAGACTCAAACTTTGTAGGGCACAAAGTTGATTGCGCATCTCAGGGCCAGTGCCCGGGAGGTTGAGCCATCCGGCCACACGTCCCACAGCCTGGCTGCCGGCTGGGTCTGATCTCCCCGTCAGGTCCTTTTTCAGAGCTCTGCAAACCACACACACTTGCCTGTCGGTAAGGCTGCCTTGTTTGCTTCTTCCAAGGAGTGGGCGATTGCACTGATTTTACCCAGAGCTCCTGCTGCCCCCGCCGTGAGGGCCAGGCCAGTGTTCCCTCCGCCACCATGCCCTCCTAGGTCTCTAGATGAAACCTCCAGGCTGTGCTGGGAATCCACAACAAGAGCGACAGATCGCCAGAAACATGGAATCCAGGCCAGCCCTCAGCGGGGCACCTGCCCTTGACCTCGCTCACAGCACTTCTGTGGGGGTGTTCACAAAAACTGCACCTGCTGCAGGAGCTGATGGCCGTGCTGGGGAAGAATAATCATCTCAGCCATTGGCAAGAGAGAGGGAAAGAAAGTCAGCCCGGGGAAGGAAACGATCCATGCCCCGCTCTATTTTTGTCTCTGCTGCATGCTCACTGAGTGTCCTTGAGGGAGGTGCCTTAGTGCTTGGTCTTGGTCTGTTCCTGCCCTGGCAGAATTTCATGCACTGCTTGCCAGAACTCCCAGGGAATCTCATGGCTCCTTGACAATGCACGGGCACCCTGGCCCATTTGGGGGGAGGGGTGCAGAGAGTGGGAGGGAGGGCAGTAAGTCATGGGAGTGAAACAGCAGTGCCCAGTTCATCAGCTCATGGGCAAAATGAACCTTTCTGTGTCCTGCCCTTTGAAAGATAGTCTGTCTGTCCTTATTTGTAACCCAGTTAGGCTTTCCCCCCTGCCATGGGCTGCAGAGGGGGTGGAAGAGCTGCCATTTGCTCACTGCTTCCTGAATACTTTGCGCCAACTGATGTGCATCATTTTACTTGCTTCTAGTTTCCAAGATGAGAGAATTGACGCTTAGGTAGGTCAAGTTATTTTCCTGGAGCAGAATGGGAAAATCTCTTCTTTTTAGACTCCAGCACAGAGCCTCGCACATAGAAGGTGCTCAATAAATAGGTGGTGGCTTAGTAGGAGTTTGGGGACTCTGGGAGGGTGGTTTATCCATGCTCTGCCTGTATCTCAGTGCCTTGGTTGGTTCACCTATAAAATCAGGTGACCTGGATCATTCGTGTGTGATGGGAGATGGCGTGGGGAGGAGGGGCCTTGAGGGTGGTTGTCAGCTCCCTTTGTAGCCCACCTGAGTTTGAAATCACTTGAGAAAAAGGCACAGGAATCAGGCCAATGGAATGAAAATATATCAGCTTTACAAGTGATAGAAGCCGGCCTCTGAAGGGCGTGGCTTCAATCAGGCATGGCCACAGTGAGTGTCCTACTACTTTACCCCACAGTGAAACGTTTCCACCAAGCACAGCCAGAGCTGGACAGCTCCCCTGGGACACAGCACCTCCCACGTGGTGGAGGGCAGACCAGGTAAACTCTCTCTGGGCAGGTGAAACTGCAAGAGAGAGAGCCCCACAGGGACCGAGCCAGAGCAATCAATGACTTTCTTCTCTACTGTCCTAATCAGGTAAGTCAGTCTGGTTCTGGAATGAGGAGTCAGGGAATGTGAGGAATTGGGAAAGAGGTAGCTACCACCACTGTTTACTAAATCAGTGGGTTAAACATCAAAGGCTGGGGGAATACAGGTTCCCCTAGCCCTACGATCTCTTGGATTCTGTGTTTGCTCTTGTCCCAGGTAAAATAATGCATGATGCCTCTCTTTATATGCAATTAAAACCCATCCTCTAGCAAAGCAAGGAAGTCCTAGGCAGTGCTCGGTATCCCTGCCTTGGGCATCGATGCTCGGGGGTGATCCTGTCCCTATGAGTGTGGGTAGGACTAGTGACTCATCCTGATGAACACAGTACAGCCGGAGTGACTTGGGACACTTCTGAGGTTAGGTTATAAAAAGGCTGTGGCTCCCATCTGGGGCACACTTGTGTGGGAGAACCCAGCTGTCATATGAGGCAGCCCTGGGGAGAGTTCCACATGGCAAAGGGTTGGGGGCTGTCAGCAAACATGTGAGTGAGCTTGGAAGTTGAGCCTTCAGATGAGACAGTAGCCCCGGCTGACAGTTTGATCGCGACCTAATGAGAGACCTTGAGCCAGAGGCACCAAGCTAAGCTGTGCCAATTTCCAACCCGTAGAAACTGAGATAATAAATGTTTCCTTTAATTTAAAACTATTTTTTAATGTTTTTATTTATTTGTGTGTGTGAGAGAGACACAGCATGAGCAGGGGAGGGTCAGAGAGAGAGGGAGTCACAGACTGAAACAGGCTCCAGGCTCTGAGCTGGCAGTCAGCACAGAGCCCGACACGGGGCTCGAACCCACGAACCGTGGGATCATGACCTGAGCAGAAGTCAGATGCTCAGTCGACTGAGCCACCCAGGTGCCCCAATAAACGTTACTTTAAAGCACTACGCTTTGGAGTAATTTGGTATGCTGTGATAGATAGCTAAAACAGAAATCCTTCTCTTTGCACTAGGGCCCTGCAAAGTAGCATTCACAAGAAGGCCTAGTGATATCTTCACCCCATGGCCTTTTTTTTAAAAATTTCTTTTTTGTTTATTTTTGAGAGAGAGTGTGTGCATGAGCAGAGCAGGGCCAGAGAGAGAGGGGGACGGAGGATCTGAGGTGGGCTCTGTACTGACAGCAGAGAGCCTGATGCAGGGCTTGAACTCACAAACCCTGAGATCAGGCTTTGGTCCTAAGTCAGACGCTTAAGCTTAACCTCCTGAGCCACCCAGGCGCCCCGTGTGGCCTTTTATTTGTAAGGAGAAGAGGTGGCCTGTTTGTCACAGCTCAGCCAACCCGAGAGCCCAGGATCCTTTTTCACCCCAGGCCCCGGACTGGGGATACAGACGAGCTGGACCATGTGACCTAGGCTCTGCAAACAGGTTTAAAAATAGCTCTTTGAGCTCACACTTTGAAATTTAAGCCATCCATTTAGGAAATACTGCGTGTAACTGGAAAAATGATTTTTACATTATTACTTTTCAAGAACAAAGTGGTAAGTGACTCTGGAGTCAGGAAGAGGTTGTTTGCAGAGTTTATGAAAAATAAGCTGTCATCCTTGGCCTATATTACATTCGAGTCACTGGGAGTTAGAACTTAGTTTTCTTAAATTTGGGTGTTTTAAAGGACCTTGGACATACTGAAATAAAAGAATGCCTCCCAGTTACACAGAAGTGACATTTCCTGCGTTTCCCCTCCAAGGATAGAGCATTAAGAGCATGCTGATCTTCTGGATCTTTACCAAGGGGCTTCCGCGCGGTGCCCAGGGAAGAGCCTGAAATAGACAGAGATGCATGGGTTGCCCCAGCCGCCTCAGATCAGAGGAATTGTCAATTATATTTAGATAAGACACGTTCTCAGTCACCAAATATACTGCCTAACAGCATCTGGGAGATCAGGCTGTTCTGTTTCCCCGCCTCTGAGCTTGTCCATAAGATCTTTTAAAGTGGCTGCTTTTGACATCACACTTTGCATATTTCCAAAGTTGCAAATTCCCAAGGAGACCCATGCCCTCTGGTGAGTCGTTGCTTTCTCGTTCTTTCTCTCCGTCTCGGTTTGGCTGCTCTGATGGGGGAGTTGTTTGGGGGAAGTACGCTCCTTGGGGACAGGTGTCGTGCTTCCATTGTGTCCTTCCCCCTTTGTGACCAGGACTGTTAGGTGCCCACCTTCCCTAGAGACGGGCTTTGCAGCTGGATACAGGGCCCCCCAGAAGAGCGCTGCATTTGCCAGGCTCCTTTGCAGTGTGGTTGCAGAGGTGTGAACTAATGGGATGTGAACGGAAGTGCCACGTGCCATTTAAAGGGAAGGAGACTGTGCCCCTCTTCCCTCTCCCACTGACCACTGGCTGGAATGCAGACGTAGTTTTGAGCCAACGTGGACCATAAGGAAGAGGGTGGCAAATTAGAGATGGTAAGGAAGAGCCAGGGCCCCCGAGGACATCGTCAAGCAGGACTGCTTCCCACGTGCCTCATTTCAGCCAGCGTCACTTCGGGTCTCTGTCACACAGAACAAAAATCGTGTCCCAATTCATTCCTCTGTATGTCTCCCAGGGTGCCTGTCGCTGGGTCTACTGTGGAAGGTACCCAGTGCTCATCGAATCATAATTCGAATCATAATCGAATCATACTGGGAAGGTACCCAGTGCTCATGGAATCATAACTCGAATCATAATCGAATCATACTGGGAAGGTACCCAGTGCTCATCGAATCATAATCGAATTATGATTCAATGAGCAAGTCACCACCCTGGGTAAAGACAGCCACCATGGATGGCTCCAGAAGGCACCTTCCTTCTTCAGTCTGTGGCCTCCAGCCATTTAGACCATTAGAAACTTAGAGCTAGATCCTGTCTGTAGTGCACCCTTCACTGACATCAACTTCTGCACATCATTCTTGGCCGGTCTAGCTCCGGGCCTGATGATGGAGGAGGGCCATGACAGGGTTAGCAGCCAGAGAGAGAGTTGGGACTGCGGGGAAGGTGAAGAAGCAGGGCAGACAAAGCAGGCTGGGAGGGCACCCACCCTGTCGGGAGGGCGGCCATGATGAAATTGGGCAGCTCGGTTATGCACAGAGCGGGACAGACAGTTCATGCTTTGAGACCAGAGGGAGCGGGAGTAGGTGTGCTGGAGGTGGTTTGCTCTGAGGTAGAGGTCCAGGGGCTGAGGGAGATGAGCTTCATGGAGTTAACGAAGCAGCAGGCAAGGTTGTGTGTGGAGCCCAGCGTTCAGCTTTTAACAGGACGCTTGAGTAGCGTCGTGAAGCTGTGCCACAGCTCCAGTGAGTGTAGGAGAGGGAGCCCAAAGGACCCATGCAGGGCTGACCTGATGCCCAGCTGAGGTACTAGAGCTTTCCAACAGTCCGCACGATGGTGTGAACCTTTCTGGAGCTTGTAAACCGTGGTGATCCAGGCCCAGTGGCGTGGTGTGGATTTTAGCCTTGGTCCTGGGGAGCGTTAGGTTGAGGGGTGCCCCGGGGGTCCCGGGGAATAGAAACCAGAGTGGAACAATGGTTTGGGGGCCCACCTTGGGGTCTAGGTGGGGAGAGAACGGAGACGCAGGTGATGCTGGCTTGTTGGGGCAGTTTCCCCGCGAACTGGGAGAGGAAGGAGGCGTGTGGGAGGCTTGTCCTGCCTTCTTCCATACTTTCCGTGTGTCTGGCTGCCTCGCCTCACTGGGACAGTCCTGTGACTTTTCCTGACCATCCTCCTTTAGGGTCTTCGGTCCAGTAGCCTCCTGAGTCCCTCCTTGCGCGACCTTGGCCCCCACGCTGGCCCACCCCTGCACAGTACACGTTTCTCCCAGCTCTGTCACCATCCTCGTTCAGTGTACCCTCCTCTGTTCCCACCTGCTCACCGTGGGACTGTCATTATGGAGGACAGGCTTGCCAGTGTCGTTCTGGCTTTGACGGAGCTCCCGGCACTGCCAGCTATTCCCAGCTTTCTAACCCCGTAGCATTTGATTTCATGGCTCGTTCATTCTCTTGAGAGAGACGAAGAGCTCAGTGCCCAGGAGCTGAGATTTTGGAGGGACATAGACCTCAGTTTGTTTGGACTTTAACTCTGCCTTTTATTAGCTCTGTGACCTTGAGCCAGTTCTTCAGCCTCTGCGAAATAGGGTAATAGAGGTGCAAACGTAGGGAATAAAGATTGCGCGTAAGCTTTGTGGGAATGACCTCAGAATGCACACAGAGACAGGGATCCGTAGCATGGCCTAACCTGGGATCAGAAAGCAGCCAACGGGGCGCCCGGCTGGCTCAGTCCATTAAGCATCCAACTCTTGGTTTTGGCGCAGGTCATGGTCTCATGGTTCATGAGATCGAGCCCCGCATCCAGCTTAATGCTGACACTCGCGGAACCTGCTTGGGATTCTTACTCTCCCTCTCTCTCTGCCCCTTCCCTGCTTGCGCTCTGTCTCAAAATTAATTAATTTATATGTAAAAAAAGAAATCAACCAATAAAACCAGCCACCTTTTGGGAAGGACTCCCCATGACGAGATGGATATTTCTGAGGAAAGGCAGTTAATCTGTGTCACTTAGCCCCACCCTGGACACTCCCAAACACCCCGTTGTGCTTGTGTTGTTTATTGGCTCATGGACAACAAACAGTTCAGTAATTACATTCTAATTCTTGGGCGCCCAGTCAGCCTTGTCTTCCACCCACCCACTCTCTGGAAGCTTTGTCCCAGCCTACAAATAACGTGACCGAGATCTGTGGGTTTTCCTCACCGAATACATACTTATATCCTGCGGGGGCCACGCTAACAATGCATGCTAAAAGGCCAAGTGATTTAAAAGCCATCTTGATTTTGTGAAGCATGCTGCAGGGCCATTTGTGCCTGGCACTGCCAGTCACCCAGGATTTAGAGGAGGGCATGGGTCTGAAGTAGCCTACGTGAATTGTGGCACTCCAGGCAAATCCATTGTCCTTGGTCTGGAAAGGAGGCAGCAGAGGAATAAAGCAGCACCAGGCCGGGCACAGGGAGAAACAGGACTTTGCCATGAAGAGTTGGAGGGGGCATCTGGAGGCGCCTGGGGGGCACAGTCAGTTACGCATCTGACTCTCGATTTTGGCTCGGGTCACGATCTCACGGATCGTGGTTTCGGGCCCCAAGTCGGGCTCTGTGCTGACAGTGCAGAGCCTGCTTGGGATTCTCTCCCTCTCTCTCTGCCCCTCTACAGCTCGTGCATGCTCTCTCTCTATCAAAAAATAAATAGGGTCCCCTGGGTGACTCAGTCGGTTAAGCATCTGACTTCGGCTCAGGTCATGATCTCACGGTTCATGGGTTTGAACCCCATGTCGGGCTCTGTGTAGACAGCCCAGAGCCTGGAGCCTGCTTCAGATTCTGTGTCTCCCTCTCTCTCTCTGCCTTTTCCCAACTCACACTCTCTCTCTCAAAAATGAATAAACATTAAAACAGTTTATAAAAATAATCTTAAAAAAAAGAGTTGGTGCTTTGCAGGCACCCCAGGCATGTGTGTTTCTCATCCCAAGCCCCGGAAGGTGAACACTTCTGTGCTGCCGAGGACTGAGCTGGTCGGGTGTTTAGATTTTCTGACTCTCTGATGGGCAGAGGCTAGAGATCATTAAAGAGAAACCTATGTGCAAATTAGTATTTCAAATTAGCTTTCTGGGGATGGAAACTTTGAAAAAAAAAAAAGAGCACAGAAATCACTCAATAAAAACAGGGGGAGCCGACAAGAGAAGGCGAGCCTGAATCATGAAGCCTGTGGAGGGTAGAATTGTGCAAAGAAATGGACTTGCTACCTGATATGCTTGAGGCTTTGCCAGGACCCAGAGGCTTCCAGCTAGCTGGTGGCCTTGTAAATTCAGAGTCACACTTTTGGAAAGCCATTTGGAAGTACGTATCATGAGCCGTAAAAATATTTCATACCTTCTGAACCAGTGATCTCCCTTCTGGGAAAAGTATCCTAGGGCAATCCGTGTGAGTGAAGGAAAAAGTACTACATGCATGAAGATGCCGATTGTTCCGTGGGTGTTAATACTAAGAACTTGGAAGTGAAATCTAGAAGACCATCAGGGATGGAGTGGTGACCTAAAGTAGGGTATATTGAATCACAGAGCATCGTCCATTCATTAGAATTACCAAAAGCATGTAGAAGCATGTATCTATCCGAGAGAACAGCCCTTCATGATATAAGCGAAAACAGGCATCCTGGCAGCTGTTCTCTGTACTGTGATCGCTACAGAAAAGAGGGGTGTGTCTATAGTAGATGGCGTCTGGAAGGACATGTGGAAAATGAGAATGTTTGGTAGGTTCGTGTGGTTGAAAACAGGAGCGGTTGCATTTCCATTTTGGACCTCCATTGTTGTTAAAATGCTGCTAAAAGTCCAGTTCTACTTTTGTCTCTGAAGTATTTGAGTTTTGGCGTCTCTACAATGGGCACAATGGTACTGCATAATATTAGCGGCTTATTTGGCCCCCCAGCCAGCCTCTGTTTGTGGTCTGTCCATACATCAGCTCTTTACTTGGCGTAGCGCTCACATACAGGCAAGAGAGCTTGGCCAGCTTGTCATATGAACGTCAGAGTAGAGCTGGGCTTCCAAACCCTTGTGGTCTGACTCCAAAGGCAACACCATTAACCACGAACCAGTTCGGTCTGCTTTGCCTCTGCTTTCTTGGCACTTTCTAAGTATGTTGTCGAGGTAACGTATGCTCCCTTAGGGCTTGGCATTTCATGGGAGCTCGGTAAACAGTAGCTGCTAATCACCATCCTCATTATACTGTTTGTGTAATAAAGTAATAAGAAAAACAATAACAAAGGTAGAATTAGCACCTTGAGGTTCACATATATGGTAAGACTTACAGGTAATGTTTCCAGATTCATGTGCTGTGTTAATGAATTCTTATGGTCCCTCTTTAAATAACAGCACTGATTACAGCTTTTCTTTTCTTTTTTTTTTTATATTTTTTTTATTTATTTCTAGGCGAGAGAGAGAGAGAGAGACAGTGTGAGCAGGGAAGGGTCAGAGAGAGAGGGAGTCACAGACTGAAACAGGCTCCAGGCTCTGAGCTGGCAGTCAGCACAGAGCCCGATGCGGGGCTCGAACCCACGAACCGCGAGATCATGACCCAAGCGAAAGTCGGACACTCAACCGACTAAGCCACCCAGGCGCCCCTGATTACAGCTTTTCTTTCTTTCTCTTCCTTCCTCCCTCCCTCCCTTCCTCTCTCTCTCTCTCTTTCTTTCTTTCATGTTTGTTTTTATTTTTGAGAGAGACAGAGCATGCGTTGGGGAGGGCCATAGAGAGATGGAACACAGAATCCAAAGCAGGCTTCAGGCTCTGAACTGTCAGCACAGAGCTCGACGTGGGGCTTGAACTCACAAACTGTGAGATCATGACCTGAGCCAAAGTTGGACGCTTAACCGACGGAGCCACCCAGGTGCCCCACAGATGTTCTCATTATAACAAAGCCATGTTAGGATGAACACTGGGCACCTTCAGCCTGAATGAGGCCAGAATAGCACAGATTTTTGGCCAATGGGGTCAGAAATAATAGCAGTTCATTTTAGTATGGACCTCTCTATTTATGATGCTTTGCCTCTCTTTGGCACTCTAGCTTTCTTTAAGAGCATTTTCATATCTATTTTTTTCTCTCTCATTAATTTGGTTACACACGTAGCAGTCTCTTCATTTAACAGGTTGGGGGCTCTACCCTTTTTTTCGATCATGTACCATACTGGTGAAAATTTTTGAGCACACGTTCCTAATACTTGCATATTTGTTTACTTACAAATTATACGTGTGGTTCACAGTGCTGATGGATCACATGTGAAAGCAGGAGATGGTATGATGAAATAAGCAATATTTAAAAAATAGTTTTTGTGATATTTGATTTAATAGCACAGAAAACCTTTTTGCTCTCATTAAAATATCATTACTCGTATTTTCAACGAGAGCAGTGTTAGTGAATATGTTTATTGCTTTCAGAATCCTGACTTAGTACTCTGTGATATGGTAATTCAAATATCTGGTTTTAATCCACTTATTTCTGGTTCCAGTAGCTGCAGAGGTTTCTGAAGAAGATATGTAGATCCAAGTGGAAGAAGCTCATAGGTGGGAGTGCTCGCGAAATTATGATGCTCATTTTTCAATCCCACCCGTGTGTTACGCAAAGGGTTTTGTTGAAATTCAGCTAGTAAATTTTCATTTCTCATGATGTCAGTCCCTTGTTCTTGCATCCTAGCTGGAAGGTGCTGCATTTCAATATTTTTAACAAATGAGTTCAAAGCCCACTGAAATTCTCCATTTAAAAGACATTTAAAAGACTAGAAAAATCCGATTCCAAGTTTTTGAAGTGTGCAGATATGAGTTTTTATAAATTGAATGATAGCATTTTCAGCCACAAATCATTCATCACGGAAACCTTTCCAAATATCCGTTTTCAAAATGCCTCTCCAATGGTACAAGTTCTTTTTTTTCTTTTTCTTTTTTTGGAAAGCATTGCTTTCTCGTTCATCGTTAAAATGTCATCTTTGCCTTGAGGGAACAAATTAAGCATATGTATTTTTCCTGAAAATCTCTGTTGGATGCCAGATGCTTTTGCTAGTCACCTGCCATCCAAGAATAGCCCAACGAATTTTGAACTTTAAACAATTATTATGCGCCATTGCCTTTTAAATTCGCAACTCTTCTTAACTTCTTTGACGTGAGCTAACCAGGAAATTTCTGGACATTCTGGAAGATTTAGGTCACTGCCCATCTTATTAAAGAAGTTCGGTCAAGATAGGACTGCATTTTAGAGATCCTGTGCCTTCACAGGTGATGTCCTCCAGCCCCTAGTGCCCTTTGCGATGGTCACGTGCCAGGAAGGATGCAGTCAATGAATTTCACCGTGCGGCCGTCTCTCTCACTTAGCCCCCCAACCCTTGTTTTTATTTTGGGCAAAGCTTGCCATTCTATCAAGCGCTACATTCAGTTACCTCCCGGAACAGAGTTTTCATTTAGGAAGCCATTTTGTTTTGGAGTATATATTTACTGTAAATCTTTTGTTAATCGAGTCTCCCCAAACAGTACTTTATGCTTGTCATTCCGGAGATGGAATCTAGCTGCACACATCTTCCTCAGGCTTCTCTCTTCAAATTGTCACCAGCGTTTCCAGTACATCTTCCCAAGGTATTTGCTGACAGAGAAGAGCGTTTATTTAATTTGCGGGCAAATTCTTTTGCGTGTGACAGTTCAGCTCGTTGTACTACGTTCCAAAACACAAGCATCTCTCCAGCAGGGCTTCATACCTTCCGCTATTGGGTAAGAAAGCTTAACAGAGAAATCAGAATGTTTATTATTTAGTTCGGGGAAAGTTTGGAAGGCACTTGGACTGTGTCTAGTACGATGTTAGGTAGCACTGAAAACAGTGCTGAGATTCAGCTTCAAGTTCTGTATGTTTCAGCGCACGTGATGGTCTCCTACTATGCTGAGCTAATAGCTCAAGGCATGATGTATGCCAAGGTCAGGGTCACTGTTATGATAGTGGATCTGCACTCACATACTCCAGCTCTCTTCTTGGTAATTCCTTTTCTTCTCAGCGGATCTGCATCAGATTGTCACTGTTTTCCCTCGTAGCGTGGCTGAAGACAAGCTCCCATCAAGTGGAAAAGCGTCAGCTGTGCCCCATTTGGTTGTTAGCTAGTGTTCGCCTTACTAACGCCCTCCTCAGTGCACATGGTCTTTGTAGAAAACCTTTCAGTCTCTCACCTGTTTGATGGAGGCTGGTTTTGTTAAAGCTGTGCCCTAGAATTTGTGCGGTCACCTGTGGACAAGTGTAAACTGCGTGTTCAGCACTGGGCTGAGATCCACCCCTGCAGAGGGTATCCCTGATGCATCCTCTGGGCTGTGGAAGTGCCGGGCTCACTCGGGGAATCAGACGTTTTATTTTTTTAACCACATGTGACATCTCCCCCAGTGGGGACACCACCATTCGGGAGTGTATTACATGCGGTTAGATTCAATATCCTTTTTGTTTTCAGATCAGTAAGCATTACTATAACAGAAGCTGTGGCGTAGGCTTGTAATCTTTTATCTGCAGTTCTAAAGCCCAAAGAAGGGATGGGATCCAAACCCACAGATCGCCCAACACCACGAGTGATCCCTAATGTAAACTGCGGCCGTTGGGTGATCATGATATTCAGTGTAGTTTCACTGATGATTACAAATGTGGGGGATATTGAGTGTGGGCGGGGCTGTGCACGTGTGCGGACAGGGGATGTATGGAAAATGTCCCTCTCATGTTTGCTGTAAACCTATACCTTCTCTGAAACATAACATTTTTATATGTTTATATCTTTACTAATGATTTTTTGTAAAAGGTGGTAAAATCTAACCCACTCTGAGCATAAGGCTATTCATGGTATGTATTTATCCCATTTAGTGTGACTGTGTTTACTGTGTATACTGCAGGAATACGTATGTGTTTATTTGGGGTGCTGGACTGGGTCCATCAAAGAGTTTTTAGGTCATGTATATATATGTGTGTGTGTATATACATATATATATATGTATGTATATGTGTGTGTGTGTATGTGTGTGTATATGTGTGTGTATGTATATACACTGCCCCCATTCTAATTCTGCAGCTAAGCTGGGCCCAAGGTTTTGGAGAGGAGCTGTGACCCTGTAAGCCCCGTGGATTGTCCCAGCTCTCCCTGGTGTGTGTGCACCCCACTTCTGAGCATGCAGAGGGTGAAACCAAAGCCCAGGGGAGTTATTTCTTGCCCCAGGTCACCGAGCAAGCTGGAAACAGGAAATGAGCCTGGTCCAGTGCCATGTTCACTGAATCCCATCCCATTGCCCATTTGAGGAGAAGATTCTGGGTCTGGTTGAAAACCAGGGGGTCCCCAGGAGAAAACGTATCTCAGTGGCTTCTGGCCAAGGGGAGGTTCATTCACTGCCAGCGTCAGCCATGAGAGCCAATGGCAGCAAGTAGGATGAGTCTAGAATCACGGAACGTTTCCGGTTAGAATGTTTTGCCAATGGATTCCTTTCCATTTCATTCACCCATTCAACAAAAGGTTTATTGATCCTGTGCTCGGAGTCACAGTGAGGCTGGGGAGGCCGAGGTGAAATGTCTGTTAATTGGTGCCTGGCCTGAAGGTGGTCACAGCTCGCTGCGGGACGGACAGGGATGTATGCAGATTGGGTGCAGAAGATTCTGGTCCAGAGGAGACACGGTTCTTCCTCTGCAGCCTGAGTGCGGCCAGGCTCAGAGGGAGAATAGCTAGCTCTTCTGTGGAGACATGAAGGTTGACTAGGACTCTCTCAAGTGAACTGGCCTGGAGAAGGCATTCCGGTGGAGGGAACAGCATGGAAAGGCACGGAGGCTGGCTGGGAGACTCTCACTGCATCTTAAAGTTGGTTTATTCATTTTTGAGAGGTGGGGGAGGGGCAGAGAGAGAGGGGGAGAGAGAGAGAATCCCAAGCAGGTTCTGTGCTGTCAGCGCGGAGCCTGATGTGGGACTCAATTTCACGGACCATGAGATCATGACCTGAGCAGAAATCAAGAATCAGATACGTAAACCGACTGAGCCACCCAGATGCTCCCTCCCCCAGGTTTTAAAGTTTATTTATTTATTTTTTAGAGAAAGAGAGAGACATGGAGAGAGAGAGTGAAAGAGAGTCTCTGTACCTTAGTATATTTCAGTGTTGGTATATTTCATCTCAATGTTAGGGAGGTTAACTTAGAAGTCAGCAAGGTGGGAGAGAAGCCAGCCCATTTGGTAGGGGTCCTGTCATCCCAGACCTGGTGCTGAGGCATATAGATTTCCAGTGAGCAGCTAGTAAACCCGTGTGAACAGGGGAGGGACAAGTTTGTCTAAAAAGGCTCCCTAACCCTTGCCTTCCCCTCCCCGCCCCCGCCCCATCCCCTCCAGCAGCTCCTAATTTAGCATCTCTGTGTTGATGGTANGCCTCTCGTCCACCACTTCTGGGACATTATTGGGCTCATATAGAAATTAATTTCTTTTGGGGCGCCTGGGTGGCTCAGTCGGTTAGGGGTCCGACTTCGGCTTAGGTCATGATCTCATGGTTCGTGGGTTCGAGCCCCGCATGGGGCTCTGTGCTGACAGCCAGCTCAGAGCCTGGAGCCTGTTTCAGATTCTGTGTCTTCCTCTCTCTCTGACCCTCCCCTGCTGGCACTCTCTCTCTCTCTCTTTCTCTCTCTCTCAGAAATAAGTAAAACATTAAAAATAAAGAAAGAAAGAAAGAAATTAATTTCTTTTGTGTGGCTCACAGTGTATACCTCCACTTGTTTTAAAATGGGGAATTTCAGGGTGCTCTGCACAACTTCAGTGTGTCATTTTTTGGAAAGTGGGTGCAGGATGCTCCCATTTAATTCCTTCTGCATTTGCAGAGCCTGGTCGTCTTATTATTCTTAACTCTTATTAAAAGGAATGATAAAAGGTAATTAACCATCTGGAACAGATTCATGCTTCCCATTAGTCAGGGCATCCATTATAAAACCTCCCCAAAGTTCACCCTTCGAAATAAATTCTCCAAGTAGGTGGATTAGCTAATGAATTTTTCTTCTCCAAAGGCGAGCGTATTTTCCAGCACAGCCAGTACTTCTCTGCCCATTTATCAAAGGGGGAAAAAATAGAAGTGAAAATGGAAACAACTTATCAATATAATTTACTCTGCTAAAGTTGTAGATTTGATATGGTTTTTATAAGGCTACTGCACTATACTTTCCCACTAATATTTATGGATATAGTGCTGCTATTAACATTGGCTTATTTGCAGCCAGTGCTCCCTCTGGGGTCCCTGGATAACAGCCCAGGGCCTTGCAGACCATGATGGGAAATCTGGGGGTGGGGGAAGCACCAGGAAGAGAATGTCAGCCTGTCTTGTCTGGGCCCCACTGTGAATTTTAGGGGTACTTAGAATTTGCCCCACAGGGAATCATGTTGTCATGGGGAAGCTCTGTGTCCTGCTTGAGTTCCATGAATCATGGGCATCTGGGCATGCAGAGGCTGTCTGACTCCTGGAAGACCTGTGTGATGCAGTCCCACACTGGCTCTCTCTGTACACATGAACCCCGATTGTTGCTTCCCTCTGCTACTTCTCAGGTGTCCCACAATTGCTGACACCCATTTGCTGAACTGGAATTCATCATCATTCATCATTCCCTCCCGATTCAGGGCTGCCCTTGAACTTACATACGCTTAGACCCTAAAAGTCCCTCCTTGGGGAGAAACATCTGCCCTTGGTGCTTCTTCCTGGATACGGAACATGGGGCCAGGCTCCCTCCAAGGGCTGGAAGGCTGGTGCCCCATCATCTGTGTCAACAGGAAGCATTTGCTCCTCCACCAGATCTGAAGCTGCTTGTGACACTCAGGGTTCCCAAGGTACAACGCTGGTTCATGGCCAGGAGTGAACCCTTCATGCTTCGTGCACTCGTCTACAGTCTTTGTCTTAGCCTGATAAGGTTTAGCTTAAGTACACTTTCCTTCATGAAGCTTTGATAATGCTGGCTTACAAGTCGATTCCATTCAGCAAATATTTAGACAGCGCCTTTTGTATGCCGAGCCCCGTGCTACACTCTGAAGATACAGGGATGGATCTGTCCCCAAGGAGCTCTCAGTCTGCTGACAGATGCCTGCACAGGAAAGTTACAGATAAATATGGGAAGGACTACCAAGGAGGTCTCCGGAATATATACCACAGGGGCCTGGACAAAAATCTTCCCGTCTACTCGGGAGGCTTGGGAAAACCTTCACGGAAAGGAGTATATTACTTCCAGGCCCTGATGCACTCCTAGGAGTTGAAAACAGGATGGAGTAGGGAGGGGACCTGAGGCCGGAGGACACACAGCGAGGCGTGAAAGGCCGTCAGGTGGGCGTGGTGTTTCTTGAGGTGCTCTGGGGATTTGCACAGAGGGTGAGGCTGGAGCCCATCCACTTTGTATCCCATGATGTTGCAGTCACCTTAGACCCTGAGCCCGGTGCGCAGGGGCCACTAGGAGTGAGGGGCGTGGATGGGGACCCAGGATGAGATCACGGATGAGGGCTGGGGCAGGGGCTCCTCCCTTTGGGAGGAATGAATATGAATGTGTAGCAGGTCCCGTGCCCGGAAGTCTGGAAGGCAGGGATCAAGGCTGCAGGTCCCCCCAGTGGAAGAGAAACAAGAGCAGGTCATTTCAGCTGAGGATGAATGGCGGTTGCATTTTCCTATTTCATGCATGCTTGTCTTTACCCTTCAAATAGATGATACATACACTTGAAGGCAGAGGGGATCACTTTCCATTTCTTTTTAAGTCTTGTGCACTAGAGTCTAGCAAAGTATTGTCAAAGCACAAGAGAAGTCATGCGCCTTGCTGGCAGGTACAGAATTTGTGGGGTAGCAGAACGAGAGGTTGGGGTGCTTCCGGAGCCTGTGTGTTGACCGTGGTCCTGATGACTACTGGAGACTGAGTGCTTTTGTCCTCCCCACCCCCACATCCGTATGTTGCGAGTGAATCCCCGGTGTGATGATATTTGGAGGTGGAGCCTTTGGGAGGTGATTGGATCATGATGGTGGAGCACCCATGAACGGGATGAGGGCCATTGTAAAAGAGGCCCCAGGCGGCTCCCTCGTCCCTTCCATCAGGTGAGGACACAGCAAGAAGATGGCTGGGTGTCAGGCAGAAAGTAGGTCATCATCAGACATGGAATCTGCTGGTGCCTTGATCTTGGACTTCGCAGACTCCAGAACTGTGAGAGATGAGTATTTCCTGCTTAAGCCCTCTAGTTTTTGACATTCTGTTATGGCAGCCTGAATGGACTTAGATAGTGGCTTCCATGTGCAAGCAGGTGATGAGTGGCCCCCGTCCAGGGGCTCAGATCACATTTGGAGAATGTGCTTAGTAGACAGTGTCAAATATAAGAGAGAACATTAACAAATTAAAGTGTATGCAGAGGATGGAGGCCTGCTGTCCTTTGTCTTGTCCTATGAACAAAAATTAAGGGAGCAGAGAAGATGCCAAAGAGGCCTGTGGGTGTCGGGTGGCTGGGTGGGAATCACTGTCATTAAATATTTGCAGGAGCATCATGTGGAAGAAGGACTCCTTTTGGCCCGTGCGGCCTCGGGGGCAGGGGACAGAAGTGCACTGAGGCAGGTCTTCCCCTTACCGCTGGTGCCGCTTAAAATTGCACCAGGCTCCGGTCGCCTGGGTGGCTCAGTCGGTTGAGCATTTGACTTCGGTTCAGGTCTGATCTCTCACCGTTTGTGAGTTCGAGCCCTGCATTGGGCTCTGTGCTGACAGCTCAGAGCCTGGAGCCCGCTTCGGATTCTGTGTCTCTCTCTCTCTCTCTGCCCCTCTCCTGCTCTCCCGCTCTGTGTGTGTCTCTCTCTCAAATATGAATAAACATTAAACAACATTTTAAATTGTGACAGGCTATTTAGAAAGAGTAAAGCTCCCTGGATGAGAGGCACACATGGCAGAGGCATCGTCGAGGAGCTGCCTTCTCGGTAGGGGATCCCACAAAATAATTTGCAATGTCTCTTCCAATTTGGGGTTTCTATAAATCTCTTGACACCTTCTGTAATCCTGCCATTCTTCCCCGGCTCCTGGCAGAGGCCAGGCTGTGTGAAGACATCAGAGCTGAGAGGGTGGTTGACTGACACCCAGCTTTTGTCTTCATTATTTCAGTGTGTGGGATCCATTTGCCAAGAAAAAATGGGGAAGTATTTTTAGCCAAGGCATTTGCTTTCAGGGGACCCAATTTCCTAGAAAAACTCTGTTCCTCCCCTTTTATGCTAAACCTTATCATTCCCCAGGATTTTTACTCCTTGGGGTGCTATTTAGATTATTTACTGTTTCTTTCATCACTTAAGCCAGTTTGACTCCAGAAGGATTAAAACACAGGTATTGAATTTCACCCTAGAGGGACAGCCTCCTATTGATGCTACAGGACATACCCCCTCCAGAGTGGGCGGCTGACTTTGGAGTGGGGTTCCCAGCCTTGCCTGAACTCTGGAATCGCTTGGGAAGGTTTGAAAAAAGTCCCCAAACCTAGGCTCTATGCAAACTGGTTAGATCAGAAGCCCTGGGCGGGGCCAGTCGCCAGAGGTTTTTAAAGCTTCCCGGGTGGTCCCATGTGCAGTCAAGTCTGAGAATCATGATTTAAGGCACATTTTGCACCCCCCCCCCACCCCGGATGACATCTTGGCCTCTGTTTCCGTTTTGGACCTTAAAGGGGTTGAGAAAAGCGGTCTGTGGTTCCCACGCCTGCCACCTGTGTGCTTTGGGGAAGTTAGTTTGACTTCTCGGAGTTTCTATATGGAGCCCCTGAGAAGGTCAGTTTTATGTGTGTCGTGTCCTCGACATGGTTTCTGGAAGGAGCTTACTCTGGTGCCATTAGCTGTGATGATGACAGCGTGGATGGTGTTGATGATGTTGGTGATGATGATGATGATGGTGTTCATGATGATGCTGGTGATGGTGATGATGATAGCGTTGATGATGAGTGTTGATGTTGACCATGACAATGTTGCTGACAGTGTCCATGATGACATTGACAGTGCTGCTGCTGGTGACAATGTTGATTGATGATCGCAGTGATGACAATGATATTGATGTTGGCGATGGTGATGGTGACAGTGATGACAGTGTTCATGATGATGGCAACGACAGTGTTGATGGCCATGATGACGACGATGATGGTGATGATGGTGATGAGGATGATCAGGATGATCAGGATGATAGTGTCGATGGTGTGAGGATGCTGATGATGGCAGTGGTGATATTGGTGATGATGAGGAGGAGGAGGACAGTGATGATGAGGACAGTGATGATGACAATGATGTTGATAATGGCAGTGATGGTGATGATGAAGATGAGGGTGACAATGTTGATGACCTGATGATGATGATGATACGACAACCATAATAAACACCAGTTGGGCATTTTCCCATGTAGCGGTGTCCTCTGTGCCAGGTATTTTGCACATGAACTTCATGTATCCCTCTCAGTAGTCATAGGTGGTGGTTACTATTGTCTCACCGTTTCCACATTACCCATTCCATGGAGGATGATGACATTTGTAGAGCACACTGGAGTGAAAGTGTGACAGCTGCAGGGTCTGGGGGGTGATCAGCCTGGTCCCTGTTCCAGGAGCCATGAGCACAGAGGGGATCAATATCTTGGGCAGCCCCCGGAATCCCACCTCAGAGCTGAGAAGCTCTGTCTTCTCCACATTATGATGACGGTGGAGAAGAGTGCGAGGATCTATTGCTCTGTTGGCGCCTTATGTACATGTCACTTCTCATTGGCAGGCATTCACATGGCATGGTTTTAATTCCTCAGGAATGTTCTAGGCTAAATGGTGTTCCCCCAAATTCATATGTTGAAGTCCTAACCCCTGGTACCTCAGGATATGGTCATATTTGGAGGTAAAGTATTTAAAGAGATAATTGAGTTAAAATGAGGTCTTTAGGGTGGACACTAATCTGATGTGGCTAGTGTCGGATAAGAAGAGAAAATTAGGACGTGGATATGGAGAGAGGGGAGACCGCATGAGGACACAGTGGGAAGGGAGCCAGCTGCAAGCTGAGGAGAGAGGCCTCAGAGGAAACTAACGCTCCCCACATCTTGTTCTCAGACCTCCAGCCTCCAGAAACCACAAGAACACATATTTCTGTTGTTTGAGATACCCACTCTTTTACCTTGTTCTGGCGGCCCACGTAGACAAATCAGGGACAGAGGTCTCTGGAGTCTGCCTTTAGATATTCCTTGGGTTTCTCTTGCTTCTATAAGAGCGGTTCTCAGATTTTGGGAGGCTTCAGAACACCCAGCGGTCTTAGCAAAGCAGATTGTTGGGCTTTGTCCCTAAGGTTTCCAAAGTCCCAGGTAAGTCTGGGAATTTACATTTCTTCTATGTTCCAGGTGTCTTTGTCTGCTTGGGGCTGCTAGAAAGTACCAGTTCGGGAGGCCAGAGGTCTGAGATCGGGGTGCCGGCATGGTCAGGGTCCTGTGAGAGCCTTCTGGGTTAGAGTTGCTGATGCCTGGTTGTATCCTCACCTGGGGGAACGAGATGGGCTAGCTCTCTGGCCTTTTCTTATCAGGTCCCTAATTCCATTCATGAGAGCTCCACCCTCATGACCTAATTGCCTCTCAACGCCCCCCTTCCAGTACCGTCACACTGGGGTTAGGGCTTCAACATAAGAATTCGGGGGAACAGAGACTTTCAGTTCATAACACCAGGGAATGTGGATGCTACTGGTTTGGGGACTGTACTTTGAAAAGTGCTATTCTAACAGTCACATACCCGTAGGCAGCTCCCAGCAGGCCCCGCAAGCCTTTTGATCGCTTTGACTTTGGGATTGATGAGGGTCCATCTGTGCTCACCTGCCCGAGGCTGCTGGTGTTTCAATGCCTGCCTCTTCCTCTCTTTCTGACCATCTCTTCAGGGTCCGAGTGCGTGGTAAATGCTTCATTTTTCATAGGTCTCTTTGTTGGCCAAGCAGAAGGGCATAACCTTTATCCAGTTTGGAGTCCCTCTCTCCATGTGTTTAGGGTTCCTCTCTGTCCTGGTCTCACACACGCAGGTGTATCCCTGGGGTTACAGAGGTGATGAAGGCCAGCAGCTGTGTTCATAAAGCTACTAGAAAAAGGTCATGAATACCATGTGATGACAGACTGCTGAGTGGCTTCTTTGCACCGGGAGGAAAAAGAAGGTTCAACAGAGCCCTGCAGGGGCATCACACCTGGGGTGTGCCTGAGGAGCAGAGATTTTCCCGGCGGAGAGGAGGATGCACAGGGCTCCTGTCCGAGGCAGTGGCATGTGCAAAGGCACGGGAGTTGGCAGCAATCCAGGCTCTTGGGGGAAGGGTTAAGGAATGAGGGGTGGCTTGAAGCAGACGTTCTGTGGGTGGGGCATGGTGGGAGCCGACGCAGGAGAGAGAGGCTGGTGCCACCCCCAGGTGCTGGGAGTTTGGGATGTATCTTAAGGAATGAGGACATGTATTTCATGCTTTTTCTGTAACAGATGACTACAGGCTTTGTGGCTTCAAACAATGCCAATTCATTCTCTTCTAAGTTCTCAAGGTCAGAAATCCAACATGAGTCTTATGGGACTAAGGCCAATGTGTTGGAGGGGCTGTGTTCCTTCGGGAGGCTCCAAGGGAGAATCACATCTTCCCCTTGCCTCTGGCAGCTTTTAGAAGCCACTGCCATTGCTTGGCTGCAGTGACAGCATTTGATTCTCAGCTTTTATGGTCATGTGGCTCCTCTGATTGCTTCTTGTGTGTCTGTCTTACGAAGACCCTTGTTTTTGTTATTTCTTTATCTATTACTGTCATTTATTTACTTTATTTTTAAAGTTATTTTAACATTTTTTAAATTTATTTTTGAAAGTGCAAGTGGGGGAGGGGCGGAGAGGGGAGGGGACAGAGGATCTGAAGCCGGCTCTGCGCTGACAGCAGTGAGCCCAATGTGGGGCTCGAACTCCCAAACCGTGAGATCATGCGTGACCTGAGCCAAATCAGATGCTCAACTGACTGAGCCACCCAGGCGCCCCATTACTGTCCTTATTTATTGCGTGGGGTTGGCCCAGATAACCCAGAATGAGATTNCACCAGCCGGTGGCCCGCCTGCCTGTGCAGGCCCTTGACCCGTGTTGGGCGGGCTGGGCGGAGGTAGGGGGGACCAAGCTGGAAATTGGATGTGAATGGAAGTGTTCACACTGCGCCTTTTACATCTTAAAATGGAGTCATAATTTCCTGACACGTTTTGTTCTTATAACTGAGAGGGAAGGGCAGGCTGAAGAATTTGCCCGAGGTGGTCACCGGGCAGGAAAGGGGGGCCGGCAGAGCTTAGCGGGGGCAACGATGGGAGAACCCAGAAGCCATTGCCTTTTTATCCCACTGAGTTCAGCCCATTCAATAGCGTGTTAAAAAGGCCGACTAGAGCACAGCATGGGACATCAACTCAGGATCGGAGAGTTAACATATTCGGCGAACCACGTTGTACTGATTGAGTAGCTTTAGGAAATACGTGTGTGTGTGTATCTGTGTAATCACATCGCTGCATATAATGTCCGGCACATAGTAGGCACTTAGAAATATGTCTCCCTGCTTCCCCACACATCTAATACATGTGCTTTAACCTCACTTAATCCTCACGGCAACCTTATGATTAGGTACTGTCAGTGCCATTTTACAAAGAGGAAGCTGAAGCTCAGAGAAGTTAAGGAACTCACCTAAGGGTGTACAGGAAATGTGAGGGGCAAGGATCTGTCTGCACCCTGGCCTTCTGGCTCCTTAAGCCGTTTTCTCTTCTTTCTCTTTCTCCCCCTCCCTTTCCTTCTTCCTCTCCCCGTCTTCTCTGTCTCAGTTTTTTATTACAGAATTTTCCAAACACACAAAGTAAAGAGAATCATATAATGGACCTGATATATGCTCACGCAGCTTCAGCTCTTCTCAATTTATTGGCTGTGCTCCGAACCCCACGCTCTTCTGCCTCTTTTAGCAAATTTGTTTGAGGTGGTGGATGTTTGCTGAGCGGATGGATTAAAAAAAAAAATAGTGAAGAGTAATTGCCGTTTGATACAGAACAGAAGAGCTTAGCTTGGGTTTAAGCTCTTATTCCCCTCCCACATTCTGAAGTTCAGCTGCGTGAAAAAAAAAAAAGAAAGAAAGAAAGAAAGCAATTCAAGTAATTTGAATTCTGCATGCTGACTTAGTTTTGTCCTCATCTTATCTGACCTTATTTAGTAAGACAAAAAAATAAAGAAGATCAGGAAGCCATTTTCCAGGGATGCATCGTGACCCTTTAAATGAATTTCCCATTTACGCTTATATAATTGTTTCATATTGGATAGTCTTAAGAATATCAAGTTTCATTTCTAAAGCAAGCTGACAAAAGCTTTTAAAGACACACTCATTCAGATGTGTTAGAGTAGCTGAGAATAACAATGTGCTGCCAATTCATTTACTTTCAATATTTTCTGTCTAAAGGGGCTGCCCTTTTTCTTAAAACAAAAACAAAAACAAAAACCCACAGTACAGAAAAAACAAAAAACGAGAAACAGTCCACCTGGATCGCAGACCTCTGTCCCTGGTGCGGTAATGTCAGAGATGGCCACCCTTTCGAACCCACCCCGCATTCAACCTCAGACCCCTCTCGGATACCTTGTGTCCAGAAAGCTGGCTTTGCTTCAAGTTCTAGTAGTGTTTTTTGAAAGACTCTGATGTTACAGGAATGAATTGAAAAACCACCGGCCCTCATTCAGGTTTTTCCTTCAAGTGAGATTCGAGCCGTGTGGCTGGATCAATCTGGAGGCATTCCTTCCTTCTTATTGCTGAGTGGCTGTCCAATGTATGGATGGATATTTGGTTGTTTCCGGTGTGAAGCAATCATGAATAAAGCTTTGTTAAACACTCATATACAGTCTTTGTGCGAACGTATTTCTTTGGGGTAGATACCTACGAGTGGGATTGCCGGACCCCCTGGTGACCAGTGTTTGTATTGTCAGCAACAGCGTATCAGAGTTATAGCTGCTCCTTATCCTTGCCGACCCTTGGTAGTCTCAGATTATCTTTTTAGCCATTCTGTTATGTGCACAGATTTTTCTACGTGGAAGGACAGGAATTGCATTGTTTAAAACCCAGCCTCAGTGATTGCTCCCGTGAACCTGTTTCTTAAACAAGGTGACTGCAGGATTCCCTGGGGACCGGGCCACTTTGTTCCCTGAAGCAAGTGTGGCTTTGGTGAGAGACTTGGCCGTGTAGTGCTGGGCAAGGCGGGCACGGTAACGAGCATGGTGGGAAGAACATGGGACCAAATTCCCTTTCTGCCACTTACCGTGCCCTCAACATCCAGCAAATCGTTTAGAGCTTGCGCCTGCCCATCCCCTTCTGTGAAATGGAGCTAATCATGGGGGCTTGCCCACCCTACTGGAGAGTGAAGAAGAGCCTTGAAAATGGAAAAGTGCCATCCGCAGTAGAAAGAAGGGCATGATTGTTTTTATTGCTATTGGGTTGCTGTTGACTAAAACCCCAGGACTGAAGTTGAGCATTACTGTTATTAGCAGAAGGTCAAGAGGATTGGTGTTTGTCTGCTTTGTTATTTTTAACCATTTTATATACCTATAATCCCACGAAAATGCCAAGAAAACTGCCGGGAGTAGAAGCAGCACTTTCTGCTGTGATTTTTAATGTAAAATTCTCCTTGGGTGAACATGACCTCGTGTAATCACTCACCCTCCTTCCCAGATACCAGTCCCCTGCAATGTGATAGGAGACCTTGCTCCAATTTCAAACACTGTCAACTCTTGCTCATAAAAGGGGCTGTTTATATAGTTTGTGGATTATTCCTTTTCCCCCTTGGACCATTTGTTTTACTGCTCAATGCCATTCTCGGTTGGTTCAGACAGGAGGAATGGAAGATAATGAAATGTAGGCTGGGTTATTTTTTTCCCTGGTTATGGCTGTTGTTCAAAGTTTGGCTAAAATGTCGTGTTTTGGGCTCTCTGGGGATTTGAATTATTCATGCTATAGACCCTCTCCCTCTGTTAGCAGAGTCAGCAAACAGTTGAATGAAGGCGGACAATGAAATATTCCCGTCCGTGGTCCATGGTTTCTATCTTCTACGCACCAGAATATCACGTTCAAAGTTTGTGTGGAGCAAAATTTATTAGGAGCTTAGTTCTCATTTGTACGTTGGAGACAACAAATATTTCTTTTCTGGGAAGTGAAAAAGGGAGCAGAATAAAGAGCCCTTGGCTAAGCATCCTATGATGAGCTATGAAAAGTTTGATGGTTACTGATGGTCAAGTGCAATAGCGGCACTTCTAAAAAATTTTCTCTAATGAGATTGTGTGTGTGTGTGTGTGTGTGAGAGAGAGGGAGAGAGAGAGCGCACGCAAGAGAGAAGGGTGGGGAGCGGGGGGGCGAAGGGAGAGAAGGAATGAATCCTAGGTCTCCACTGACCTCCATTTTAATTTCAGAGACTCGTTTTAGAGATGTAAACCCACAGACGGATGCCTGGCTGCAAAGCATAGCACAGAAATACTCATGTTCACTGTCAAGCAGTGCTGTGCCGGTAAACACAGTTTGAGCTGGGCTATGGGGGTGGGCCGGGGGCCTTGGCAAATGTTCCTGCCATGGTCAATTTCCAGCTACTGGTAATTGACAACTGGCTTGCAAAGTTTGTGAATATTTAACGGCCCGCTCACAGAGCTGACTCCGGCCCACCGTTCATTTCAAGAAGCATTCGGCTTTTGTCAGTGAGCCCCTTTCACATGCTTGATGTTCCCACAGAGCCCCTTAGAAGACGTTTGTCAAGTGCACGTCAGTGCACACAGTAATAGGTTAAAACACATTGGCAGATGTCACCTGGCTGATTTTGGTCTGACTGGAAAAACCCTCGTCTCTCTGTCAAGTGCGCCAGGCCTGTGGGTGCTCCAGGGACTGGGTGGATGGGAAAGCTCAGGGCTTTCTTCTGACCTGCATTTCAAGGTGAAGGCCGGAACTCCTTGAGGAAAAGTTAGCCTTCCAACCGACAACATGGTTATTAAGGTGTGCAGGGGGCCAGTCTCGGACCCACCTCTGGGGGTCCATGACCCCTGCCTTCTGGTCCCGGTCTCTGTGGAGGGGCTGATGCAGCCTGCAAGGGTCTGTCTCAGGACTCAGGTCCCCAAGCAAAGTGCTGAGTGGTGTCAGTGATGGGAAGCCCCATAAAATGAATGCAGAAATAACATGAAGGGCTTGTGTTTGCCTCCTACTGTCCTGGCAAATGGTTTCCTCTCCAGAACCCCAGTTTCCTGCCTGGGTCACGTGGATCTAATCCTTCCATTACAACAAGGGTTCTCAGAGTGGGGGGTCCCCAAGCCAGCAACCGCAGCAATGCAGATTCCTGGGGCCTCTTCCGATCTGGAACCAGAAGCTTTGGGGTCGGGGGAGTCCAGTGATGCACCAGTGCTTACTGAGCTCTGCAGGTGACACTGCTGCCTGCTCAGGCGTGAGACCCACTGAGTCCTGGGGCTGTTGATGTGAACACTTCGCCCGGGGCCTGACGCATGCGTGAGCTGCATCTACCACGGTTTCCCTGGGGGCACGAGGAGGGGGAAAACATTTCAGATGGTCTGTGGGTTGAGGAAGGCCAAGGAAGCGGACAGCTCTTTGTTGGTGACTTTGTGGGAAGGCGTGGCCAGAAGGAGGAAGGAAGCAGGGTCGCTTTTGCAGGATCGGGCGAGAGAACCACCTCTCTCTCCAGTGTGGGCTGCCTCGTTCTATTGTTACGTGGCTTACAAAGCTCCCTTCTCTAAGCTGGGACCCAGTGCTTTGTCCGGACTCACGGAGCCCTAGGAGAACTTGATCTTGCTGCAGAGAGGTGGAAACAAAGGCACGATGGACCACCCTTCCCGTAGTTCAGTCCATCAGCTCTCGTCACCCCTTGTGCTGTTACTTGCTTTGTTTTCTCAGTACTCGCTGCACTTCAGTTTATCATTGGTTATAATATTTACTTGTCTCTTGTGTCCCTTGCCTGGCAGAATGTAAGCGCCATAAAGGTTTGCCTGTGTGTCCCCAGTACCTTAACATTGTGGCCAGCATGCAGTAGAGGGTGCCTGTAAAGGTCTGTGGATTGCAGGGGCGAGAAGATGAGGGAGAATTGCGGGCGACAGAGGCCCGGGGCACATCACAGGCGGAGGGAGACGTGTTTTGCATCGCTGTGTGTCTGAGCTTTCTTAGGTGATCTGGAAGCACTGAAAAAAGGCCACTAGAAAGCAGAGAGCAGGGGCGCCTGGGTGGCTCAGTTCGTTAAACGCCTGGCTCTTGGTTTCATCTCAGGTCATGATCTCGCGGTTCGTGGGTTCAAGCCCCATGTTGGGCTCTATGCTGACAGTGCGAATTCTCTCTCTTTTCCTCTCTCTCTCTCTCTGTCCCTCCCCTGCTCGCTCACTTCCTCTCTCAAAATAAATAAATAAATAAACTAAAAAAAGAATAACCCAGCTCAAAACGGATTAAAGACTTGAACATACAGCCTGAACAGGTAAAACTCCTAGAAGAACATCTTTTCAGAAACCTTCTTGACATTGGTCTTGGCAGTGATTTCTTGGATATGACACCAAAAGCATAAGCAACAAAAGCAAAAACAGACAAATGTGATGATGTCAAACATAAAAGCATCGCCACAGCAAGGGAAGCAATCAGCAAAATGAAAAGGCAGCCTAGAGAATGTGAGGGTATGTTTGCAAGCCGTATATCAGGTTTAATATTCAACATATATCAGGAACTCCTACACCTCAATAGCATAACCCCCCAAATAATTCAATTAAAATACTGGCAAAGACTTGAATAGGCGTTTCTCCAAAGAAGACCTACACATGGCCAACAGATGCATGGAACGTTACTCTACCTCATTGAGCACCAGGGAAATGTGCTTCAAATGAGATACCACCACATGCATGGTAGGGTGGCTATTATTAAAAAACAAAACACAGAAAACAAAACCCAAAACTAAAACACCCCAAACAAACCAACAAAGCTAAGTGTCGGTGAGGATGGAGAGGAATTGGAACCTTCTACATCGTTGCTGGGAATGTCCAGAGGTGCCTTTACTATGGAAAACGGTATGGAGGTTCCTCAAAAAATTAAAAATAGAAGAGAGGGAATAGACTGGAGCTACTATATGATCTAGCAGTCCACTTCTGGGTACGTATCCGAAAGAACTAATGGAAATGAAGCTATCAAAGAGATGCTTGCATTTCCCTGTTCTTTGTAGCTTTTTCGCAACAGCCAAGAGGTGGAAACACCCTACGTATCCATCAAAGACAGAGAAAATCTGGTAGATACATACACTGGACTGTTGGCCTGAATGCAGGACATCCTGCCTTGTGCTACAGCATGGAAGAATCCAGAAGGCATTATGCTCAGTGAAATATGCCAGTCATGGAAAGACAAATACTGTATGATTCTGTTTACGTGAAATATTTAAAATAACTCAGGTCGTAGGACCAGAGAATAGAATGGGGGTAGCCAAGGGATCGGGGAGAGGGGAGCTGGATGTTCAATGGGTATAAAGTTTCAGATAGGCAAGATGAATGAGTTTTAGACATCCGCTCAACGTCATAGTGCCTGTAGTTAACAATACTGTACCATGCGCTTAAAAAATTTAAGAGAGCAGATCTCATTTTAAAAGTACTTAANGAGGTTGTATATTAGTTACACTTCTGCGATGCTGTAAAGCAAGGAAGGGAGGGAGGGAGGGAGAAAGAAAGGAAAGAAGGAAAAGAAAGGAGGAAAGAAAGAAGGAAAGAAAGAAAGAAGTCCCGGGGAGCGACCATCACGGTGTCTGCTCTAGGTCACTGCCTGTGGTCCTGTTTTCATTTATTTACATGTTGCTTTCCTGCCCTGCATGGTCACCGCTGAAGGGAAACATTTCAATTACACAAAGGGGGAAGAAACCGGAAATCCATTGTTCTTTTTAGTGTGAAAAATTAATTTGAGAGTAAAGCTGGTATTTGGAGCCTGAGATAATTGGGCATGTTCTTTTGAAATTCTGTCTGATGAGACTTAAGGGAGAGTCAGGCTCAGCAGTTCATTTTCACCTTTGAGGTGCGACCAGGGGGGAGAGGGGCATGGAGGGATCCAACAATAAGTAATGGTAATAATATAATATGTAATAATAAATAAAATTATGGAGTGTATAAAAAGTAATACAAGTAGCGGGGCGCCTGGGTGGCTTAGTCGGTTAAGCGTCCGACTTTCGCTTAGGTCATGATCTCGCGGTTCGTGGGTTCGAGCCCCGTGTCGGGCTCTGTGCTGACTGCCAGCTCAGAGCCTGGAGCCTGTTTCAGTCTGTGACTCCCTCTCTCTCTGACCCTCCCCTGCTCACGCTGTCTCTCTCTCTTCTAGAAATAAATAAAACATTAAAAAAAATTAAAAAAAAAAAAGTAATACAAGTAATAATTACATGTAAGGTATACTAATGACTACATATTACTATTATGTATGGTATATTACTGTGTGTTATATTGTATAACAATATGAATGTTATATAAAATATATACTATTAATTTATACAGATATTATTGCAATTATAAAATATATTACATATACATAATAATTATGTTATTATTACTTAACAAATTTCATTCTTATAATTATTATTATTACTTATTGTATACATATATATATACATATATAATGTTGAAAGATGAAGATTTATTATAAGAATTGGCTTGAGACCCAGGAAAGCCAGTGGTGTATTTCGGTCTGAGTCTGAAGGCCTGGGAACCAGGGGGCCGACGACGTTACCCCCGTGCGAGGGTAGGAGAGGAGGTGAGCTGTCCTAGCTCGACAGTGAGGCAGAAAGAAAAAGGGGATTGAATCCCCCCTTCCTCTGCCTATTGTTCTAGCCAGGCCCTCCATGGATTGGGTGATGGTACCCACCCTGGGGAGGGCTGTCTACGGATGGATGAATGGAGCCCGCTGACCCACCAGAAATACCTGCACAGACACACCCAGAAAGAATGTGTAATCTGGGCTCCCTGGGGCCGGCCGCGTTGACACATAAAATTAACCACCACGCTATGCTTTTACTCAATCCATCATAACAACCCTATGAGTTAATCCTAGTATGAGTATCCCCAGTCACAGATGAGGAAACTGAGGCTCAGAGAGGTTAAGTGACTTATCCTGGGTCACCTGCACCCTTGTGTTAGTTTCTCAGGACTTTGGTGACAGATGACCACAGACTGGGTGGCTTACACCAATGAGCATGTGTTCTCTCCGATTTCTGGAGGCTGGAAGTCTGAAATCAAGGTGTCCCCAGGGATGAGCGTCTTCTGAAGTTCCAGGGAGGAATCCTTTGCATTTTCTAACAGCTTCCGGTGGCTGTGGGCCATCCTGAATGTTCCTTGGCTTGTAGGGGCATCACTCCAACCCGTGGCTCCATCTTTACACGATCCTCTTCGTCTGTGTGTCTGTGGGTCCTTTTCTTAACAAGGACATCAGTTGTTGGCTTTGGGGCCCATCCTAATCTATCGTGACTTTATCTTAATTACATCTGCAAAGACTTCATTTTCAAATAAGGTCACATTCTGAAGTTCCGGATGGATATGAATTTGTGGGGGGGGGGGACACTGAAACCATTACAACCCTGTGTGTCTGCCTTCGGAGCCATGTCTTCTCTGATGCCCTGTACGGGGTAGAGCAGGAGGTGTGCCGTGGAGCACACACTGTGCGCACACACCGTGGAGGTGTGCCGAGGCCTGGAGGGGCAGAGGACGATGGGGCAAAACGGGGTCTGGGACCGGGCAGAAACTCCCACCAGCGGGTGACATTTGGCTTTGTTAACGTTCTTTATGCTGTTTGGCATGTCAGCTTTCTTGCCTGTCGGGTCTGCTTTGGAGATTTTACCTTTCATCAAAATTAAAGAGTTCTCTGGCTCATTTAATGATTTCTGTTTCACAGTCCTCTTTGACATTAACCTGGAATTCTTTGTTTGTGTTTGGCCAATATATCTTGGGGCATGCTTTTAATTGGTCTGGGTTATGTTGTTTCGAGCATGTTTTTGTACAAGGGTAGGGAGTAGCATTTTCTATCCTTTGGGGAGCTTTTTACCTTTGGATGCGGGGAGGAGAGGAACATAGAGGGAGGGGTGTCCCTGAGGCTGTGGGAGAGAATGGGGGCCAGGGCGCTGGACACAGAGGGCCCGACCCTGAATTTCCTCTGGTCTTCACAGTACCTACCTCGCAGGTGCGATAATCCTCTTACTGCCTTGGAAGTTGAGGTGGTAAGCAACCTCCCTGTGGTCACGTGGCTTATGGGTGGCAAAGCAGGTTAGGTCACCATGCCATCGTGCCACTTCCAACGGGACAGGAAGGTGGCGGCTGAGGGCGGACATGAAAAAGATCAGGATTAGGACACGGCTTTCGAAGTCTATTTGTCTAGTCATCGAGACCTTCTTGGTTCCAAATGACAGAAAAACCACTTTATCCTCGATTAAACATGAAAAGGAGGAGGCAGGAATTCATTAGTTCCTGTAACTGGGAAGGCTAGGTTAGCATCTGGCGTGAGAGAAGGCCAGATCCAGGGTTCAAGGGATGTCTTCCAGACTCTGCCCCCTTTGTGTCTCGTAGATGGGCTTTCTCCTATGGTAGCTAAGGCGGGAGCTGGAGAAAGAGACTCAACTGGGGACGGTCCATCAGCAAAATCTTAGGGAAGCCTGTGGTCTGGATCGGGGCACGTGTCTATCTCTGAACCACTCGTGGGGACTGGGGACCTAGGGTTCGTGATAGGCCTGGCCTGTATCATGCGCCCACTCAAAAGAGTAGAGTCACCCTGGTCAGCATAGGTGCACTTCACATGGAGGAGAGGAGTGCTGCCCGGGGCTCACTGCACAGGGAAGAAAAGAGCCACACGTGCCCGGAGCTGGCGGTAGTCTTACCATGGGGGGTGATGGCTTTAGCCCGTGAATGCGAGGGAGTTGGAAAAGTTGGAGCCATGGGAATAGTTGCTGGGAAAGCCTGGGGCTCCTGGTCTGGGCAACAATCAGAGGTAGAGAAACAAGAGGGGAGGCTGGGCTGAGTAGCATGGGGGGCACCCTCTGGCTGGACTGTGGATCCAGATGCAGGCTGTCTCAGTCATCTCTGGCCGCCGTAACAAAAGTATCATGGACCCGGGGGGCTCGGACAACAAGCATTCATGTGTCACAGTCTGGAGGCTGGGAAGTCTGAGCAAGGGTGCCAGCGCTGTTGGGTTCTGGGGGGCACCCGCTTCCTGGTGGGCACATGTCTGCCTCTTCCCACTATTCTCATCAGGCAGAGAGCTGAGAGGCGGGGCTGGCTCTCTTCTTCCTACCAATCCCATCCTGGGTTCCACCCTCATGACCCAGTTACCTCTCAAAGACCCTCCCATCCCATTAGGGCTTCCTAATGAAAGACTTCCTTGTGAGTCTTTGGGACGGGGGAGAGGGGCACAAATATTCAGTCCGTAGCAGGAGGGTGGGCAATGGCCAGGCCAGAGAAGGAGACTGTGTCCATAGATGGGCCAATGGAACATTTCTACCTTGATATATACCCAGATTGATTAATTTTCAAGGCTTTCCTTGGAAGTTAACCTCAGGAGAAACCCATCACCCACCCCTGCTCTGCACTCTGGTCGATTCCCTGGGCCGCCATCAGCCCTAGAGCGTGTGCCTGGTGACTTGCACAGGTGGAGGTGGTCCTGATGGCCTCGCCCTGCTGCTGGAGGAGAGGTGGCTGTGTCAGATGTCCAGCATGTGGCTGCCGCTCGGAGGGAGGGAGACAGAATGCCCTTTAGCTCAAAGGAATCGGCCCCCTTGAGCTCTAGCCCCGTGCAGACAAGAAAGTAGCCCATGTGCTGGAATCTAAAAATGTCTGGATGCAGATGCATGGGCTGAGACGGATATTTCAGACCCGCTGCTGTGGTTTGGATAGGATTTGGCTCCCACGTGCGGTGGTGGCCCAGAGCATGATGGGGTCCATGGCGCGGCTTTTCGGTGGAACTAATGAACATCACAGAGAGATGTATTGTCTCTTTTTTTCCTGATCTTCCGCCATTGCTTCACCTTTTCCTTTTGATCCTATCACTGGATTAAGCCCTTTCTGAAGTCAACTGGGGTGTCAGTGCGCCCCGGTTTCCTTGTGCTGGAAGTTGTGTCGGTGGTTCTGAATTTGGGAGAAAATTATATATATTTTCTGATTTCAGAAAAATCCATTTTGACCTAACCACCTCCCTGTGCCGGAACAATCTTCTACTCAATGTTTTGAAAATTCATTTGTAATAAAAAAGCCAAGTGACCCAGAGATTGCAGGTTAGCCTCCCGGGATGAAGATGAGCTGTCGTCAGGGCCCAATTCTATTCTGAAAAGAACTTGACCCCTTCTAACTCCTGCTAGGGTCCAGGTGGCCGGCTGTCCTGGACGTGTTAACTGTTTCTTTCGCAGGGTTCTCCAAGCTTCCCCTGGGTGATAAATGAGAACCTCGCTTTCCCAGGGCCCCTGTGTCTTTGCTGAATCTTGCGTTCATGGGAGTCAACTCGAGAAGCATCCACGTGGGGAAGGTTGAGGCGTGAAATCCCACCCTCATTCAGTGGGATCCTTTCTTCTGTGCGCTAAGCTCAGGCAAAAGCCTGCTCATCCTAATGAGAAGTGGCACGCTTGCGCCCCCAACAGCGAGAGGGAGACTTGATTTTCAGTTTAGCAAACATGCGGGTTTTGAGACACAGCTACGTGAGGACCTTTGAGCCTAGTGGGGGAGACGGGTCGGATCAGGGAGTCGGCAGAGTGTGGCACAGCAGTGCTAGGGAGAAGGGAGAGGCATTCAGCATTGTGTCAGGCACGTGGTGGATGCTCCTTCCATATTTGTTGAGTGAATGAAGGAGTGGATGGATGGATGGATGGACGGATGGACGGACGGACGGACGGACGGAAGGGCCTCAGCCCTACTGGAGAGCATGTTTATGCGCCAGAGGGAAAGCCTAGCACAAGGGAAGAGGAGGGAGGAACGTAGTGCAAAATGCAGGGGGTTGGAGAGAATGTCTCACGTGGGCTCAGGACTTGGGTGATGCATCCGTCTTGGGGAGGAGGGGTGTCCGTGTCTTTGGGGAGGGGCCAGGTTTCAGGGAAAGCAAATAAGGGAAGTTTACAGGGAAGAGGCTGGAGCCACCTGCTGAGGGATGGGGTCTTCGAGGCCACTGGGAACGGGTTTGCCAGGACGAGAGAGGATTGTCGTGGAGGGAAAGGCACTGGTCAGTGTGTGGAGGAGGCTTCCAGAAAGGACTCCTGGCAGGAGGGGCTCTGAGAGACCTGGGGGTGGGGGGGGGTGGTCCTAGCTGGAGGAGTCCTCCCAGGGCTGAGGTGGGAACCGCAGCCATGATGTGCCTTAGCCGTGTGGTTCCCAGGACAGATTTCTCCCTCTTCCCTGCTCTTAGAATTTGTGCTTCCAGTTCTTATCTTGGGTTAATTATTTAAAAAATTTTTTTGAACATTTATTTATTTTTGAGAGATAGAGCACAAGTTGGGGCGGGGCAGGGGGACACAGAATCCAAAGCAGGCTCCAGGCTCTGAGCTGTCAGCTCAGAGCCTGATGTGGGGCTCGAACTCACGGACCGTGAGATCACGACCTGAGCCAAAGTCGGACGCTCAACTGACTGAGCCACCCAGGTGCCCCTTGGGTTAATTATTTTAAGTGATTATACCACAAGCCACCTTCAAATTATCCTCATGTATAGGTGTGTGCATATAAATCAGTTAAAAAAAAAGTTAGGCTTTTCATGGAGTTTGAAAAACCAGGCTCTCCTCCCTGGGAGTCAGCATCATTGTGCACTTGGGTAAGATGATTTTTCCATCGATTCCAGACAAAGAATTTTCTCACAGGGTTCTCGATAAACGGTTCTGTGAGCTTTCCTGGTTAGAAGCTTCTTCTCTTCCTTAGAACTGTTTTACCCTCTGCTGCTCAGATCTATTTTCTTTTGGTCCATGCTGGAGATGCTTTTAAAGTTAGTGCATTTGTGGGGCACCTGGGTGGCTCAGTCGGTTAAGTGTCCAACTTCGGCTCAGGTCATGATCTCACGGTTCGTGGGTTCGAGCCCTGTGTCGGACTCTGTGCTGACATCTCAGAGCCTGGATCCTGCTTCGGATTCTTTGTCTCCTGCCTCTCTGCCCCTCCCCTGGTTGCTCTCTGTCTCTCAAAATAAAATAAAGACATAAAAAAAAATTAAAGTTAGAGCATTTGTTTTTATGAAGGGAAATTCTGAGCTTCCTTTCATTACTCAGTCCACTATTCAAAGGAACAAACTTTAGAGCACTCAGTTGGGGTACATGGGATTCAGGGTTTACTGGGGCTTGAAGCTTATACAATTTTGGCTTCCTTTTTTTTTTTTTAAAAAAAGAGAGAATGCAAATTTAGTAATTCAGAATTAGGTGTAAAAGTAAATATCTAGAATGAGAAAAAATTGTAGAAAAATACTGACAAGTTAAAAAAGCTGACAAATATCACAGACATCACAAAGTCTGGGAAAACATTGTGTTTTTATTAGCTACCTGATGCACCTCCGTAATCCTTTTTCTTATGTTTTTGACTGCATGTTGTTAGAGTCTTCATATGGCAATAATTTGGAAGGTCTTTTCTTATTGAGAGAATATAAAGGTAATTCAGTCTCTCATCCAATATTGAGATTGGATTGATCCTTTTTTTTTTTAAAGAGTTGATGCTTAGGGTGCTTGGGGGGCTCAGTTAAGAGTCCCACTCTTGATTTCAGCTCAGGTCATGATCTCCCAGTTTCTGAGCTCGAGCTCTGTGTCGGGCTCTGTGCTGACAGTGTGGAGCCTGCTTGGGATGCTCTCCCCCACTCCCCAAATAAATAAATAAACTTAAAAAAAAAGAGTTGATACTTAAGGAAATTAATTTTAGCCTCACAACTCAGTACTGGCAATGCCCTCTAAGTTTTAGGATTGTTGTCAAATTTGGGGTAACTCCCATCCATTTGCTATATGAGCTGTAGGATTTCAAGGCTTTCATTTTTTTTTTCGTGGTCACTTGTATTAAATATACTTTGAATTGATGACATTATGAGCATTCTTGGAAGCTACTCCTACCTCAGGGAAGCTCACCATTATATGGAAGACTGAGAACCATCATATATGTATCCCACTGACCTTAAAAACGTATTCCCAGCTTAAATGTCCCAAATCAAATCCCCAAAACCATCTTTTCTTCCACTCCTCCCCACCGTATGGGGGGAAGCTATCACAAAAGTAGACAGGGCACTTAGCCAATTGCAATAAAAGTATTTTGCTTTTGCAGATTTTATAGAAACCTCTGACCATGGGGGGGTGCCTGGGTGGCTTAGTCAGTTAAGCGTCCGACTTTCACTTAGGTCATGATCTCGCGGTTCGTGGGTTCGAGCCCCGCGTCGCGCTCTGTGCTGACTGCCAGCTCGGGGACTGGAGCCTGTTTCAGAGTCTGTGACTCCCTCTCTCTCTGGCCCTCCCCTGCTCACGCTGTCTCTCTCTCTCCTAGAAATAAATAAAACATTAAAAAAAAAAAAGAAACCTCTGACCATGTGCACTCACGATTAGCACCCTTTCAAGGGCCCAGAAAGGGCCCATGTATGTGAGAGACCCTGAAGTGTAAGCTTCAATAGCTTCCTGGTAAATCTAGCTCTGTATTCGTTGATTACTTCTGAATGTGAATATTTACCAAATCCTCCCGGGCGAAGGAGCTGGGGTAGCACACGCTGGTGTTTTCTCTTCTCTAATGGACCTTTAAGATTAAAAAAAATTTTTTTTCTTCTTCCCTTGAAATAGGCATTAAGAATACTTGCCCAAATGGTAATTGCATTTCCTAACATCTGTGTGGTGGTTTACAATTTGCAAGGGTTCACGGGGCTTTATTTTATTTCCACTCCACTCCAGCCCTGTGCGCTAGGCAGGGCCAGTATTGTTCCTGTTTGCAAATAGGGAAGCACGCTCCGAGCCAGATGGGGCTTTTTGCTTCTGCTTCTCAGGAGGGCCGCTTGCAGCAGGAGGCATGTAGGTGTGAGCAGAGACCCCCTGGCACGATCCAGTGGCCCATGATGGCGCTGGCTCTGGCTCCAGCTGCCCCCAAGTCCCCATCTTCAGGGTCCCCAAGCCTGTGTCCTCATCTTTCAAGGAGCGATGACCTCCTAGAGGTGACCCTCGGGTCCTTTTCCTACACTGTCCTCTACTTGATCCAGAGCAGGGTCCCTGCCTCTTGTCTTAGATCCAAATATGGGTAATGGGGCTTTTCCCCCCTCATTTCTCTGCTTGGGTAGCCTTTTGCTTCCTGGCCTCATCCCAGAATTCTCTCTTTGTGTCTTTTCTGGAATGTGAGTCCCAAGCCGGCTGGATTGCAGGGGAAATTATTTTCCTGCTCCTCGGATTTCAGAAGCACGTCCCAGACGCACAGGCTGCTGCCGTGGGCGCCCCAGGCGCAAGGGCAGTGCGGTGGCCATCTTTTGGACAGATTCCCTGAGTGTGTTTCTTCCACTTTGTCCCCTCCCCCCCCCCCCCCCCNTTGGGCATTCAGGGGGTCCCACAGTTTTAGAACCAGGTTAGAGCAACACGCATTGCTGGCAGAAGTGCAGCCGGAGGGTGCAGGAGCCGGGAGTACATTGTTGACCCCAGGAAAATTCTGGTTCTGGATGTATTTCTTCCGAGGAGACTAACCTCTCGTCAGATTTTTTAAATTATCTGTTTAAATCCTGCTAAAGCCTGCTTTGGTTCACATCACTGAAAAGGACTTTAAACTACATAATTCAATGTGCCCATTTTACCTCTGGGGAAACTGAGGTCCAGTGATGGGTGGTTCAGAGTCCTGGATCAAAGAGATAAATGGGAACCTGGAGCCTGTGTTTAGGCTCCCTGCTCCCTGTTTGTCCGTCATTGGACCATGAGTCTTTTTCTTTGCAATCTTATGTTGTGCTTCGTTATCAGAATCATTATTGGGCATATTTAATAAGGAAATTATTGAATTTGAATGCTCTGGGGTTTTTTTCTTTTTGCTGTTACACACATTTAATTGTACATACATTTACATACATTTAAATGTAAATATAGAGATACTTTTATAGGTAGTTTCATATTTAAATTTAAGTGTTTTTTTCCCTTCTTTTAGTTATCTTTTTTTTTTCCAATTTAAAAACTGTTTTTATTTGAGAGAGAGAGAGAGAGCAGGGGAGAGGGGCAGAGGCAGAGAGGGAAAATTTCAAGCAGGCTCCACTCTGAGCTTCCATGTAGGGCTCAACCCCACGATCCAGGGATCATGACCTGAGCTGAAATCAAGAGTCAGATGCTCAACTGACTGAGTCACCCAGGCCCCCCTCCTTTTCTGAATTTTTATGTTTTTTTTTTATATAAAAGTGATATAACATAGAAGAAACCCCATAGCTTCAGTGCCTGGGTGGCTCAGTCAGGTAAGCGTCTGACTTCAGCTCAGGTCATGATCTCCCGGTTTGTGAGTTCGAGCCCCACTTTGGGCTCTCTGCTGTTAGCACAGAACCCACTTTGGATCCTCTGTTACTCTCTCTCTCTCTTCCTCTACTGTGATAGCGCGCGCGCTCTCTCTCTCTGTGTCTCTCTGTCTCTCTCTCTCTCTCTCAAAAAAGAAACCCCATAGCTATTAGGTGTTGAATTACAGGTGGATGTGTCCTCTTTCAACTTTTACGATTAGCATCTTTGGAAAGATTTCTGTCCAGGCAGGAAGTTCAGGAATGTGTTGCTTTGTTGAACGAGCCCTGGATTGCAAAGCCTTCTGTTCTCAAGGCAGACTGCAGGAGCACACCGGGGAAGGGGGATGGGAGGCCCTGGCCAGAGTCCATCGGAGTGGTCAGTGGAAGGGGGGGGGCGGAGAATAGATGCCCGTGGAGCCCCCTGTGCTTTTCCCGGTGAGCCGAGCCAGTGTGTCAGGAAGGCGCTGAGCTGCCGCATCCTGGTGTCTGGTCTATTAAAAGCTCCCTGGACACCTTTGACAAAAGCATCCGTGTTGGCTGCTCACATTTTGATTTGGATCCTTAGCTTCTGCCTCTGAGAACATTCCCCAATGTTCCATTTGCATCTGTTCTCTCTGAGTCTCTCTGCTGTGATTACTCTTGTCCGATAGACTTGCGTCTGCAGACCCTGGAGAGTGGTGTTCTGTAAAACAAGGCAGTAATTGGAAACAGTCCAATTAGACAGGCGTAATGCTGGACACAGTGTTGATCTTGGCTCTCTGCCTGGCACTGTGACCCTGACCAAGTCACTTGCTTTCTATGGGCCTTGGTTTGCTCATTTCTAAGTGAGTTGTTTGGAACAGATGATCTGAAAGTAATAATACCTACTTTATAGGAGCTGTCAGGATTAAATGAGATAATGCATGTAAATCTTTTGGCACAATGCCTAGCCAACGGCTGAAGTGCCCTCAAAACGCTGCTAATGTAAATATCCTTATCCATATTAATAAATAACAGTAATAAACTGGCTCACCTCTCCAGAATTAACTCCTAAATAGCCAATGTCCCCAACACCATTTGACAGTCCTTAATTTGTAACCCCATCTTTATCATACATTGCATTTGTTTATTAGAATAGGTTTTAATTTTGACTTGTTTTAGTTATTGTGGCTTTATTAAACTTAACATTTTTTAAACATTTATTTATTTTTGAGAGACAGAGACCAAGAGCATGAGCAGGGGAGGGGCAGAGAGAGAGGGAGACACAGAATCTGAAGCAGGCTCCAGGCTCTGAGCGGTCAGTACAGAGCCTGATGCAGGGCTCGAACCCACGAACTATGCGATCATGACCTGAGCCTAAGTCAGATGCTCAAATGACTAAACCACCCGGGCGCCCCAGCTTTTTAAACTTTTTAACGTCTTGGGGCAACCCCTCTTACCATTTTAAAGAAAAGAATTTGAACTCTTTTTGCCTTCCTATTCTTCTATATGATTTCTGTAACTTTGTATAGCTTGTATGGCTATGTTGTCGGGTTGGCCCTGGGTCCCAGTGAGCTGGTGATCAGAACCCAGTTCGATTACATCTACATCTTGGTTTGTGAAAACTGGCAACCTGTCAATCTTCGATCTTCTCATCTAAATTTTTTTAATGTTTTTATCTATTATTGAGAGACAGAGAGAGAGAGACAGAGCATGAGCATGGGAGGGGCAGAGACAGGGGGAAACACAGAATCTGAAGCAGGCTCTGGACTCTGAGCTGTCAGTGCAGAGCTTGACTCGGGGCTCGAACTCACCAACTGCGAGATCATGACCTGAGCCGAAGTCAGACGCTTAACCGACTGAGCCCCCCAGGTACCCCCGGTCTTCTCATCTAGGAAGAGGATGTACTTCTTCATTGGTTTACATGTTTTATGTCTTTATAAACATTTATTGTCAGCATTCTTTCTAGACAGTTAGTTATTGACTATTTTGACTGGTATTTTCACCATCTTGTGTTCTAATTGGTTTTTGCTTTAGAAAAGGTGTTGGTTTTTAAAATTTTGCGTTGTATTTACCTTATGCCTGCTTAAGGTACAATTAGCGTGTCTCTGACCTACACGCTAATTTTCAGAATTATTATTTTGATTAATTATCTCATGATTTGTATACATATAATCATCGAGTGTGCAAAGAATGATAACTTTACCTCTTTTATAAAACTGATTTGCCAGAAGATTGTCTCTTTAATAATTTTAAATCATTTTGCATTTATTTCTCCAACTGTGCAATTTGTTTTTCTGGTTTCTGATTCATTAGTATCTGCAAAATTTTATCCCTGTTTTGACCTCCCATTTTCTTTCTTTGCTTTTCTGACTTCAACAAGACGCTTGTTCATTTATTTTTATTTTTTGCCTTAATAATAAACGCAGTTAAGGTCATGAGTTTGACTTTGAGTAGATCCGAGTGCATAAAACTCTGACATGGGTTGGGGCGCCTGGGTGGCTTAGTCGGTTAAGTGTCCGACTTTCACTTAGGTCATGATCTCGCGGTTCGTGGGTTCGAGCCCCGCATCGGGCTCTGTGCTGACAGCCAGCTCAGAGCCTGGAGCCTCTTTCAGTCTGTGACTCCCTCTCTCTCTGACCCTCCCCTGCTCACACTGTCTCTCTCTCTCTCCTAGAAATAAATAAAAACATTAAAAAAAATTTTTTTTTAACTCTGACATGGATTATTTCCATCCTAGATATTTTCAAGTGAGTTTATCTTGGTAGATTTTATTTTCTTTTTGGACCTCTAGTTTTTCCAGTTCTCTCTTTCGGAGAGTGAGGTGGATAGCTGAATAAAAGTGTTACTTTGTAGGAGGCCACGGAATGCCAGGGCTTTGCTGAGTGGGCACCAGGCGCCTCAGGGTGCGGTGCTCCGGGTGCTGGGCTGGGCCCTATAAGCTTATAAAGGTATCATGTCTGTACAGACAATGGCATTTAATTACAAGATTGTTTTAAAATCTTCTTGCAGTGTGGATTCTTTGTCTTTGACAGATCATTACTATTTTCTTATTTCATTGTGCTGTGGACTGCATGGGGGCTGGCCAATATTTGCTTTTTAAACATTTTTAAAGGTTATTTCTTGTGGCCTAATGTGTGATCAGTTTTTACAAATGTTCCCTTGGTGCTTGGGGTAAGGGCATAGCATCTGTTTATAGGATACACACATTTACATATACATCCGTGAACTCAATGTTATACACCCAAATGCTTTATGTTATTATTAATGTGGTTTTGAACTTGACGTGTCAAGTATTTAAAGAGGTTTCTGGAAAGGGCTGTTTTGTTCATTTTTTCAACAATTCTGATGTTCTGTTTTCTGGCATCCCCTCCCCCAGACATGAGAGTCTATATTAATTGTGAATTTTACCTTTTATCAACTTACAAGTCTTAAGTCATATGTGGTCCTTTGATGTCTTCCTTTTGCTCTCTTCCTCTCGCTTTGTACGGTTCCCTCGCTCTTAGTCTTTGACTTCATGGGCAACATTTTGTTTGTCTTTCTTGTCTCCATTAGTAATTCTCTTTGAAGTTACAAAGCAGCTCTTGAGCTATAGATCTCTTTTTATCTGAGGCAAGAATGAAGTACTTTCTTTTGATTCCTCATTGTATAGGAGCCAGTCTAGTATTTCTTACCCCCTTCCCTCACAGGCATGAAGGCATGCTCTTGGTTAATGAATTCTTGACCTTCAGGACCCAGGGTGTGTGTGTAGGTATATGTGTATTACAACATATTCCCATATATTGCAGTACACCTAACACATACTACAAATACATGTATAAATATAATGTTATAATACACATAATATATTAAAATATGGTAGATGTATATTGAAGTGTGTGTATGTGTGGACATGCAGACACATGCATATATTTTTTCCTGCTGTGTGGATTGAAGTTGGCCCCCATCATGGCACATGAGTGTGCCGTGCTGGTAGACTGGTAGATTCCTCCTCTCAAGGCTGCAGATGTCAGGAAAGGTAGGAACCTAACCCAAGTTCTTTTTTTTTTTTTTAATGTTTTATTTATTCCTGAGAGAGAGAGAGAGAGACAGCATGAGCAGGGGAGGGTCAGAGAGAGAGAGGGAGACACAGAATCCGAAGCAGGCCCCAGGCTCCGAGCCAGCTGCCAGCACAGAGCCCAATGTGGGGCGTGAACCCATGAACCGGAGATCATGACCTGAGCCAAAGTCGGACGCTCAACTGACTGAGCCACCCAGGTGCCCCTAACCCAAGTTCTTTAACCCAAGTTCTGCTGCTGCTGTTCTCATGGACTAAGGGGAAGCCTTCTTTTACCCACTGCCCCCACTTCATCAATTCAGATGGATTAAGTGGAAGCATTCGATCTGATGTTTTAACTGATTAATTTTTTTAAGTTTATTTCTTTTGAGAGAGAGAGAGAGAGAGTTGGGGGGGAGGCAGTGAGAGAGGGAGAAGGAGAGGATCTCCAGCAGGCTCTGCACTGTGGGCAGAGCTGCGAGATCACACCCTGAGCCGAAATCAAGAGTCAGACGCTTAACCGATGGAGCCCCTCAGGCACCCCTCAAAACTGATTCTCATAAAACAAGAGGGATTTGGATCAAAATGTTCATAGTGGCCTTACTCATTGTAGCCCTAAAGTGGATTCAACCCAAATCAACCACTAGGTGGATGGATGTACAAACTGGTGTATTGCTCTTGTGAAGGACCATCCAGCCACACAGGAGTGAACTAGTGACATGAGTGATACAGTGGATGAGTGTAAAAAGAAGTATCGTGTTGAAAAAAGGAAGCCCGCACATAGGATTCCATTTATAAGAAGTTCTAGAACAGCCGAAGTGGCCTCTGGTGATGAAGTCACCATGTGTTCGTGGCTGGAGGAGGGGACAGTAGACTGGAAGGAGGCATAGGGCACCTTCTCATGTGCTGGAAGCATTCTAGATCTTGTCTTGAGTGGTAGTTGCATATCAGGTCTTGACAGTTGTTGACAACACCTTGAAGTGAATTCAACTTTGGATCTGTGTATTTTATTCTAGGTAACTTATATATCAATGAACTACATGGCCATGCTTTTTGCAACAACAACAAAAAATGGGGGAATGAGATACCATTTGACAACCACCAGGCTTTGGTGAAACAAGCAGAAACTAACAGGTGTTTGAGAATGTGAAGAAGTCAAAGCCTTGTGCTTTGCCAGTGGGAATTTAAAGTGATGTAGCCATGTGGAAAAGAGTTGGGGGTTCTTCCAAAAGTTAAACATAGAATTAACCGTCAGACCCAGTGATTCCAATCCTGGGTATATACTCTAAAGAACTGAAAACAGATACTCAAATGAATACTTGTATGCGAATGTTCATAGCAGGCTTATTTACAAAAGAGCCAGAAGGTGGAGACAACCCAAATGTCCATCAGTGGATAAAGGGATAAACAAATTGTGGCATGTCCATGCAATGCAATATCATTCAGCCACAAAAAAGAATGAAATTCTACTACAGGCTACAAGGTAGCTCAATGAATAGCTCAAAAATATGACACTAAGTGAAAGGAGCCAGGGAGTAGGTTACACTTAGGCATGTTTCCATTTATAGAAATATCCAGAAAGCACATTAGTGGTTGTTGGTGGCGAGGTGGGACAAGAATGCATAGAGTGTGGAGTTCCCTTAAGGGGTGATGGAAATGTTTTGGAATTAGAGGCAGTGGTAACACGACATTGTGAAAGTACTAAATGCCACTGAATTGTATACTTTGAAATGGTTCATTTGATGTGATGTGAATTTCACCTCAATTCAAAATATCAATACGATGCAAAAGAAAAGAAATCGGGGGAATAAGGCAATACGTTAGCCTAATTTAAATATGATTCATGACCAAAGCAACTGAAATGGAAGTTGAGGGCTGGCCCAGGGGGCAGAGATGAGTGTCGGCATCTCCTCGGGTTGGTCCGCCAGACAGGCTGTTCCTTTGTCTTTCTGGTTCTGATCCTGTGTTTTCCTCTGAGCGGACTGTGGGGGACAGCAGCCCGAGCCCGGCTCTCCTGTCTTTGTTCCGAGCGGCTGGGTTTTCCAATTTCCAAAAGTAAAGGTGTGTTCAGACCTCGCTTCATCAGATTTGTACATCGTTTTTATTTCCAGCGATTTCAGTGTGTGTGTTTACCGTGTGTGCACAAGCCTGTACCTTCTACGGGGATATTGCTAGAGATTTATTTTGGGTGTGGAGAGACCTGCTTCAGAGGTGCCAGACTAACGCTGTTTTCACCCCAAGGTATGGAACAGGATTTAAAAAAAAAATAGTAGCCGCCTGAGGGAACGCGGCGGGGTAACAGTGCTGATGGTGTGATTACGGGCCTGTCACATCTCCCTGAGTGGGCACATGAGGGTTTTCACCCCAGCGACTTGCAGACGCTGTGTCCCCACCTCGCAGCTGACTAGCAGAGTGTGAACGCCAGGGGCAGAGTCTTCCAGCCATGCCCAGGCAGAGAACGTTACACCTGCTCACAGGATCCTGGGTCATCTTACAGGTGACCAGGTGAACAGACCTGAGTCCCAGAGACAAGTGACTTGAAGGGCTTGTGGGGAGCTGGGGACCCATCGAGGAGATGGATATTCTTGTCTTACGATTAACTTTGTTTGGAATGCTTTTTTGACCCATCTTGGTCTTCATCTTGTGAAGTAAACTCCAGTGTGCCAGGTGCTTGACACATGTCACCTCTTGAATTCCTTGCTGCAGACCCATAAGGTGGGGGTTACCTACCCCACTGAACAGACAAGGAAACTGAGGCTTCAAGGAAACAGACAAGGAAACAGATAAGGCCGGGTTGGTGGGGTTTAACACAGAGATGATGTGTGGTGGAGCGGATGACAGCTGTCAGGCAGAGCTCTGTGTCCTTCATGTGTCTATGCGTTTAGGTCCCTGGGGGGGGAATGATTCGCCCTCATGAGCACAGCATCACAGAGCCCGCTCCTCCTTGGTAGCCGGCACTGATGAAAGAAAAATGCCTGTTGTATTCAATCAAACTTTTGAAGGAGATGATTTAAATTGTTTTGTTAACACCCTTGGGAGTTGGGGCTCCTTTTAATAATTTAGGGTGAAGGAGCGTGTGATCTCATTAAAGACAGGAGGTGAATTTGAAGTTTTCTTCCTATAGGGAGGCCGGTTAAATTCACAAATCAGAATGACACAGAGGCTCGGTGTGCTGGCAGTCAGGGAGCCGTCTGGCTGTCTCCTCTCCTGTGTCCCCTCTCTGCCATAGCTAACGTGGCCAGCCTCTTCCGAATCACTGCCTATTGGACGTTCATGGACTTGGACAGGATAACAAATGGAAGGGGGCTATTTTCGGTTCCTAATAAGTGAGAAGCAGCTGTTCTTTCTAGCTTGGAAGGCAAGTCATTGGTTTTCTGCACACACATATACACACATCGTTATCACCACGCTGCTAGGCACAGTTACAAATTGCACACGGTCTTTCTAAAGGGAGAGCTAGAGAAAAGGCTTTTCCAGAGATCCAAACATGCTCACCGGCCCTGTGTCTCCTCACGGTGTGGATGCCGTGTTTATAGTCCTGTGCGCACAGAGTGTGTTCCTGAGGTGGACCTGACCCTGACCTTGAGCTTCCGGGCCCTCCCTCCACCCCCTGGCATAGGCTGGAGAGAGGTGAACTGCTATCAGGGCCTCTGAAACTGAACTTGGCCTTTTTTCCATAATTTGCTACTGGCTGTTTGTTTCACTTTAACAGAAGCTTATTTTTAAAACAAATACTGAATCCATTTACATTTAAAGGAGTTATTGATAGGGAAGGATTTACTATTGCCATTTTGTTAATTGTTTCCTGTTAGTCTGTACTTCTTTTGACTGTCTTTCTAGAGGCGTAAAGTTTCAGTTAAGCAGGATGGAGACATTGCAGAGGTCCGCAGCACAACATCGGACCTACAGCTGACCGTGCAATCTCAGATACTTACAAATTTGTTAAGAGGCTGTGCTGAGTGTTCTTGTCACAGTAAACTAAAATTGAAAAAAGATGAATAAGTAAATGGTTGATAAATGGAGTCTAGTTAGATGAAAAAAAATTTAACTCTCATTTGAATGAACCTTTTCTTGGTAGCTTCTGTTTTTTTTTACCCAGGGGAGGAAGGTGAGGCACCTGTTATGGGCGTTAACTTTAAGAATAGTCTAAGTAGGTGCAAAGCGTGATTATAAAGAATAAGATGGTTTCTTTAACATATACTAAAATTCAGGTTTCCAAAATGAGCATTCTCTAACCTTGAGACTCTGGGCAGTAATTTCAGGGCTTGAAAGATACAAACATACACACACAAGGCTGTAGGCGCACACGCCCTCTCTTGACTGTTCTGGGCGCAGAGTCTTGTCCTTGGCTTCCAGGCTGAGATAGTTTCACCGCACACAGTGTTACCGCAGTGGGGGGGAGGTAGCTAGGCTGGGTGGGTGAAAGTCCAGAAACACCGTTTTACTGGATTTTATTAGTTTTACCAGATTTCTTATGTCCAGAAACATAGCATGACTCTGCTATTTAAAACAAAACAAAACAAAAACTGTCTCCCTTGCAATTCTGTTGAATTCGCTTCATTCAACACGGGGCGCTCATTTGTAATCAGGAGAAGCAACTTTCATGCATGTCATGAGTATACGAAGATCCTTCAGAACAGGATGGCTTCTGTAGGTTAGGCACGCTAGGCTTCTTGGTACCACTTAATTGCTTTTTTTTTTTTTTTCATTTGCTTCATAAATTACACCAAAGTGAAATTAGCCAGCCGAGTCTGCAGGAGTGATCCCTGAGTCTGAATTGGCGGGGTCTGTAAATGATGGCTGCAGGAATATACTTTGGGATGCCTGAGGGGGAAAAAAGAGCTTGGTCAAATACAGGTATAGTATTTTTTCTGACTTGTGCTGGAAAGATGTCTGATTCTAATCTTTCTTGTTAAGACCGTCATTACGGATACTTAGCACATTGATCCGTTCCTCAGGAGCAATTCACAGATACTCTCGCACTGAGGAATGACTCCCTTTGTTTCTTCCTGACTCAGATTAGGTTGGCTTCCCCTTTAAAGAAGAAGCCCTTACATTTGATGAAGAGCCACATTCCTTACAAGGCTTGACCCTGAACGTTTGAGATTAGCCCTTTGAATTTCTCTTTCTAGATGTCTAACAAAACCTGGTACATTTTTCTCTCCAGGATCCAAATAATAGCTGAACTCCTCAGGGGAGGCCGTGAGGCAAATATTTTAAAAACAACCGCATCAAAGTTATCTGGAGAAAGCAAACAAGAGTTGGCTTTTATTTCTCCACATGTGTCTCTAGGAGGCCATGTGTGTATTTGGGTCCGTTAAAGTACGAAATGAACGTGTCCCCCAAGAATGCACATGAAGCTTTCAACTCTAATTTCTCTGGCTCCTCTCTCAAGCCTACCTTCCTCGTTTGTGCAAAACACACCTAGTTCCTACTTCAGAGAATCAGCAGAACTCAAGCGGTATTCATTGAGTCACGGATTCATTTGCTCTTTTTACCCCGCAAATAATTCTCGAGCTCTTACAAAGCGCTGGGCCTGGTCTAGGCTCTGGGAACGTAAAGTTCCTGGCATCTTGGAGCTTATTATCTGGAGGGACTGAGCAAACAACTGTCTACATACTGGTGAGGTGACGATGGCTAGAAAGAAAATAAAGCAGGGTAGGGGATGGAGATCGGGCGGAGGTTTGCTCTTGCTTAGGAAGGGAAGACTCCTTCCTTACAGAAGGGCTTTAGTCAGAAGGAACGGCATGTGCAAAAGGAGCCAGGGGGTGGCAAGCAGGGAGGATGCGCAGATGGCTTGTGGGGCACATGGCAGTGACGGGGTGGGAGAAAGTGGTCCATTTTGGGTATATTTCAAAGGAAGGGCTGACAGGGCGGGTCGAGGGCAGGCGTGGCGCCTAAGAGGGCAGCTGGAACCCCGAAGTCGCTCTGGGATGAGATGGGGAGGCGTGCAAGGGGCGAGGTTGGGAGGGGCCGTGGGAGCTTGGGGCTGGGCATGCTGAGCTTGGGATGCATGTGGGACACCCAGGGCGAGATGCTGTGGGCACAGGTGGCTGTATGAGTTTAGAGTTGAGGGGACAAGGCTGGGATGGACAGATCACCGACGTATAGAGGGTGATCTGGCTTTAGGGACTTAGGCAGTGCTGGGAGCCTGAGAAAAGAGAAAGGATGGAGGCAAGCTGGGGATGAGCCTGGGGCCATCTCTTGAAGCCAGAAAAGAGGAAGGAATCTCCAGAGGAGGCTGAAAAGAAGCCACTGATAAGATAGGAGAACAAACCAGGAGAGGTTAGTGTCCTGGGGCGGCGGATGGGGGAGAAGGGAGAGAAGGGTATTTATTGTAGGAATTAGGTCAAGACCCTTGTGGAATGATTCAGTCTGAGTCTGAAGGCCTGGGAACCAGGGGGCCGACGACGTTACCCCCGTGCGAGGGTAGGAGAGGAGGTGAGCTGTCCTAGCTCGACAGTGAGGCAGAAAGAAAAAGGGGATTGAATCCCCCCTTCCTCTGCCTATTGTTCTAGCCAGGCCCTCCATGGATTGGGTGATGGTACCCACCCTGGGGACGGTGGCCTACGGATGGATGAATGGAGCCCACTGACCCACCAGAAATACCCGCACAGACACACCCAGAAAGAATGTGTAACCTGGGCTCCCTGAAGCCGGCCACGTTGACGCATAAAATTAACCGCCATGCTATGCTTTTACTCAATCCATCATAACAACCCTATGAGTTAATCCTAGTATGAGTATCCCCAGTCACAGATGAGGAAACTGAGGCTCAGAGAGGTTAAGTGACTTATCCTGGGTCACCTGCACCCTTGTGTTAGTTTCTCAGGACTTTGGTGACAGATGACCACAGACTGGGTGGCTTACACCAATGAGCATGTGTTCTCTCCGATTTCTGGAGGCTGGAAGTCTGAAATCAAGGTGTCCCCAGGGCTGAGCTTCCTCTGAAGTTCCACGGAGGAATCCTTCCTTGCATTTTCTAACAGCTTCCGGTGGCTGTGGGCCATCCTGAATGTTCCTTGGCTTGTAGGGGCATCACTCCAACCCGTGGCTCCATCTTTACATGATCCTCTTCGTCTGTGTGTCTGTGGGTCCTTATAAGGACAGCTGTTGGATTTGGGGCCCATCCTAATTCAGTATGACCTCATGTTGACTAAATTACATCTGAAAAGAAAGGAAGAGAGAGGGAAAAGAGCAGAGAGAAACAGGAAAAGAGAGAAGCAATGCAGACATGACACCTCTAGGGATGGGCAAGGTGAGCCTTGGACCACGATGCAGATCTGACAGAGTCGGGCTCTCTGTTGATTGCTTGGGTGTCCTTCGCGCACTGGGCAGGAACGATTAGCCACTAGTATCCTGGCCACGTTCATGTTCCGTCGCTGGCTGAGGCTGCCCAGGAAGAACACGTCCACTGCTCTAAAGACGAGGCCGACCTCAAAGGGGCTAACAGCTCGGGGCTGTGCACGGCAAGTGCTTTGTGGAAGGGAGGGTCAGACGCCACATCTGCATGGCCACCGTGCCTGGCGCCTTAGTTTCTTGCGTATTTCAAGGGTTCCTGTGGAGGGAACAGGGTGGTACTCCTCTTTTCTCATTGTCGGCTTAAAATGCACTTTTCTCCTTCTGTCTGGTGTGTTACCACTCCTCCATATGCTAGCCAGCCGCCAGAATCTTGTTCCCATTGCCTCTTCTGCGTGCCCCGTCCACGAGGGTTTGTACCTTAAGAAGTAAATCCCTCTTCCTATGTGTTAGATGGGGTGCTGGAGAGGGACCAAAATTATATAAGTGTGCTCGATCTGCCGTCTTTACTCAGAAACTTAGTATCCCCACCCCCTCCGCCCCACCTAGTGAAAACAAAGACAAAGCATGGAGGAGGAAGAGACGTTAAGGGTAAAAAAAATACTGACTTTCATATTGGAAGCGTCAGTAACGGCATGAACAGGTCTAAAACTGAATTAAATGAAATGGGATGGAGAGACGGATTAGGGATGTGTCAGTGTGCAGGTGAACTGAAAGCATGGGGAAGGGGATGATCACAAGGGTTCAGGCGCTGGGTCTCTCCCTTTGCAGCTTGAATGACCTTGGGAAGATTACCTAATGACCCTGAGTAGTTCTCTAGGTGTTTGGTTACATTCAATCAACAGGCAAACCCCTGGAAATGAAGAGGGTTTTGATGAAGCAGGCTTACAGGCATGTTTTTGTTGGGAGGTGCTTCAAGGGCATCATTCTTAGCTATATATCAAGGTCTGATCGGTAGACACCACTCAGTTTGCAGGGGTGCCAAGATGCAGCTTCCTGATGTTTGCCTACCTATGCCAACGAGATACCTGCCGTTTGGAGAGCTTCCATTGGTGCTTCCTCTCCGGGTGTTTTTATAACACTTTTTTAAAAATGTTTTTTATTTATTTCTAGGAGACAGAGAGAGAGCGTGAGCAGGGGAGGGTCAGAGAGAGAGGGAGTCACAGACTCTGAAACAGGCTCCAGGCTCTGAGCTGGCAGTCAGCACAGAGCCCGACACGGGGCTCGAACCCATGAACCGCGAGATCATGACCTAAGCGAAAGTTGGACGCTTAACCGACTAAGCCACCCAGGCGCCCCTCTCCGGGTGTTTTTGTAGAAAATGACCTGCTAGATGAGCATCCGTTGCTAGTTTTACCGAAAAGTTCAGTATTTTACTTAGAGGTGTAGTATTGTTTTCCTCTCTGGGTGTTGGGGACTGAATTGTGTCACTCTAAAAATAGTATGTTGAAGTCCTAAACCTATACCTCAAATGCGACAGGATTTGGAGAGAGGGCCTTTGAAAGGTAATTTCATTAAAAGGAGGCCATCAAGGTGGGTCCTGACCCAATTTGACTGATGCTCTTCAAAGACGAGGAGGGTGGGACACAAATACAGAGGGAAGACAGCCGTCCTGTCTGTGAGCCGAGGACTGACAGCCCCGCTGGCCTATTGAGTTTGGACTTCCGGCTTCCGGAACTGTAAGAAAATAAATTTTACCTGCTTTGTGGTATCTTATTAGGGCAGCCCTCGCCCGCTAATACAGTGGGGAAATGAAAAGAACGGAGTTGGAACTGAGGTAGATGTAGATAGAGATGCAGGTGTACAGACTCTTAAAATTAAATACCTTAATCCCTGACTTTATTATTTTTCTTCTGTCAGACCTCGTGGTCTGGTTCTTCTACCAAGTAGGCTTCGGAGAGTACTTTAAGAAGTACCCCCACTTCTGGGAAGTCNTCTTACTTTCCTTCCTTCCTTCCTCCCTCCCCCCTTCCAGGCTCGTAAATTAGTGAATGATCATACAGAAACTTCCTGTGTTAGCAAATCTCTCCCCTACTTCTTTCTTTCTGTGGGACTCTCCCTACATCGTAGATCAATTCTGGCTCCAGGCTAAAGCACCCCAATTGCTTTCTTCTCTCCCTGGCTGACCCACAGCGAGAATGCATTTTTCATTCCCTCGGGATGGCAGACTCTGTCCCAGAAATTCACAGGAGTGAAATTGTTAGCAGTTGTCCTTAAAATCTGGCCCTGTCTTCTGTGGAAACTGTGTCTTCTCCGACGTTAAGTTTATGTTTAAAGAGGAAATCTGTCACCTCTTATGATCAAAGTGCCCGGTTTTTGGTGGCTGTCCTGTAGTCTGCCACAGCAGAGCCCCTCTCCGGGATGCTGTCTGCAGAGGTCCACTTGGGATCAGTGATAAAGGACACGTCAGGCAGGTCATCAGGTGTCCCAGCCTTGGCCATGAACTGAGGAGTTTCTGTGTTTTAACTAACATTTTGGATCTTGCAGAGATCATAGCTGTTAACTGGCCACAGAAGACGGTTCCCTAACGATTCATTTGCAACTTTTTTTTTTTTTTTTAATATTCTGGGTTCTCTGGAAAGCCACTGGATGTCATAAGCAAGAGAGTCTCATGGTTTGATTTACACTTAGAAAATTTTTTAAATTGTGGTAAAATATGCATAGCATGAAATTTACCATCTTAACCATTTGTAAGCATACAGCACGGTAGTTTTTAAGCATTTTAAAAAAGGTTTTATTTATTTTTGAGACAGAGAATGAGAGGGGGAGGGGCAGAGAGAGACGGAGACACAGAATCCGAAGCAGGGTCCAGGCTCTGAGCTGTCAGCACAGAGCCCAACATGGGGCTTGAACTGATGAATGTGAGATCATGACCTGAGCCGAAGTCAGAGGCTTAACCCATTGAGCCACCCAGGCGCCCCATTGCATGGGAGTTTTGAGTACATTCACGCTGTTGTACAATTTCCAGGACTTTTTCATTTTCCCAAACTCAAACTCTAGCCCCATTCAGTGTCCTCTCAATCCTGCTTCTCCTCAGCCCTTGGCAGCCACCGTAGCCACCATTCTCCTTTCTGTCTGTGAATTTGACTTCTCTGGGGATTTGGTATAAATGCACTCATACAGCGTTCGTCTTTTTGTGACTTATTTCAGTCAACATAATGTTCTCCGGGTTCATTCATGTTTGGAGTGCATGTCAGAATTTTCTTCCCTTTTTAAGGCTGAATAATATTCCATTGTATGGTTAGACCATTCTGTGTATCCATTCGTCTGGACGAACCGACGCTTTAGTTACTTCCGCCTTTTGGCTCCTATGAATAATGCTGCTTTCGAGATTCTGCCTCATGAATGCAAATATCACCTGGAAACCCTGATTTCGATTCTTTTGTGTATATACCTAGAAGTAGATTGCTGTATCGTCGGCTAATTCTGTTCTTTACTGTTTTGGGGTAGGGGGAGCCACCATACCATTCTCTTTTTAAAAATTTTTTTAATGTTTTTATTTCTGAGAGAGAGAGAGACAGTGAGGCAGCGTGAGCAGAGGAGGGTCAGAGAGAGAGGGAGACACAGAATCCAAAGCAGGCTCCAGGCTCTGAGCTGTCAGCACAGAGCCCAACGCGAGGCTCAAACTCACGAACCATGAGATCATGACCTGAGCTGAAGTTGGACGCTCAACCAACTGAGCCACCCAGGCGCCCCGACCATACCATTCTCCATAGCAGCTCCACCATCTTCCATTCCTATAAACATGTATGGTTGCAATTTCTCCACATCTTCACCAACCCTTGTTATTTTCTGTTTTTTCTTGTTTTTGTTTTGTTTTTTGAATAGCCATCAAATGGGTGTGAGGTGGTATCTCATTGTGGTTTCTAGAACATTTGCGACTTTCCGCTGTGAGTGCATGATGTTCTCAGGTGCTAGTGCACAGACCTTAGGATCCAGTTTCTGCCCTAAAAGTGGAATCTCCTGGTCGGTTGGAGGAGAGGCGCATCCAAACAGAAAACCATAATACATCATATGTGCGTCATGGTAGAGATAGGTCTTCAGAGAACACGGAGTGGATGCAGTCAAGGAAGACTTCCCAGAAGTGGGGGTACTTCTTAAAGTACTCTCCGAAGCCTACTTGGTAGAAGAACCAGACCACGAGGAACTAAAGTTAAGCTCCAAGTGGTGGTGGGTTTGGGGTAGAGCAATATTTGGGAACAGAACAGTCTTGGAAGCCTTTTCTTCTTTTAGTTTATGTGTCTTTCTGGCTCTGAGAGATTGTAAAGGTTACTTCACTGGGATACTGACTTCACAGTTTGGGGGTGTCTGAAAGGAGCCAGACGGAGGCCTTTGGGAGAAAGCGTGAACAGCAGGTAAGTAGGTGGAAGGCGGAGCCCGATCCGGGGTGATGGGTGCTTAAAGGGGAAAGTTTGAAGGCTGTGGGTCAGAGGGGGTGCAGTCATGTGAGGGGAGAGCCCAGGGCAGATCTAGACAGAGAAAGTAGATAAAGGGCTGCTATTTAGGAATGGTGCTGTTGTTGCCATGGTGACTCACGTGCATGGAGCCTCTCAGGCTGTATGCAGAGGAAGAGAGAAGGCCTGGGTTGCAGTCGGAGGTGGGCAGTCTGGTCCTGGGACCGAAGCGGTGTATGATCTCACCGGTGTCTCTGAGAGCTGTCCTGACCCCAAGACTGCTCTGTTTCCACTCTCATGCCTCTGCACTGCCTTTTACAGAACTGCTCTCAAAAGAGGCGGTGGGTCTGATATCACAAGATCTGTATGCTTTTCTCAGGGAGGACACACCCACACACGCACAGAATATAATTTTGCTGAACTTCTGGATTAAACGCTCCCC
>NW_027532208.1:6354982-6437747 GCF_008692635.1 Crocuta crocuta
CCTGTATATTTAGCATGTGCTCCTCCTAAAGCTCCCTGCAAACTTGTGTTCCGGTCAGAGTAGACTGAGAGCCCCTTGGATCCTCAGAACCTTGCAGAGTGTCGGGCACTTTGCAGATTAGTAAACATGGCACATGGATGGATGACACAATGGGTGTTGGGAGTGCGGAGGTGGCCTGGCCAGCGCTCTCGGCTCTGCTCTGGCAGAATCTTTCCTTTCCCTCTGCTCTCCCTACCCACCGCGTCTCTTGGCTCTTTCTCGTCTGGCTTGGACTGCCGAGGTCACCTTCAAATGGACTCTTCTCCCGTCGGTGCCATTTTTCTGTCAGTCAGGATCATCTTTGTACCGTGGAATGCAGGCCTGGTCATGTGTTTTGTCTTTCCCATTCAGAGCGTTTCATGGTTTATTGTGACCCAGAGACCCAAATCCATGACGCCTGTAATCTGCTTCCTGTCTGTTCTTCCTGCTTGCCACCCTTCCTGGCTCACGCCTCTCCCATCTCTCTCTGCCCTAAATTTGCCTCTTCTTTCTGTGACTTGAGGTCGATGCCTCTCCTTCCCCTGGGAACATGCTTCTCCTGCCTCTCTTTGGCCGGACCCACACCTGCTTGCTTTTCAGAATGAAGTCCTCATGTTGCCTCCTTAGGGAAGCTGGTCACGCCCCTTGCAAGGAGAGAGTGCCGTAACTTCCTTTGGGTTCACATTACCTTTGTAGAGACCTTCACAGAGTTACTTAACCCGCGGATCCCCTCAAAATATCTTTTACTCTCATTTATTCACGTGTTAATTTCAAAAATGGCTTAGGCCACAGGAAAAGGACATTCTATGGAAGTACCCTTATGAATGCAGAATGGTATATTGTTGTGGCAATCATAGTTCTCTTGAGGAGAATTCAGGATAAGAGGAGACCAGGAAGGAAGCTAGGGGCCACGTGAACTCGAATAGTGTTATGTGTACAGTTCCGTACATTTGCAGGAAACGGAACCGGAATCTGCCCTGGTACTTCCTGTCCCCCTNAGGATCAAGCGGGTCAGAAGCAGCCCAAGGAAGCCTGGTGCTGAGACCCTAAAGTTTCCTGGAAGTAGGTTGACCCTGATTCCCATCCCGACGTCTTCAAGGGTGTATGAGATAAATGGTGCCTCACTGCCTTTGTTTGCAAATACCGGAAGAGCTAGTGGTACCCGAGGCCACAAAAACATTTACTGTCTACCTAACAAGAATCCTAGAGGTCCAAGGTCCCAGGCTCTTTCGGAGCACAGAGGTGTCAGGGGTGTATTTCTGGTCCTGATCGCTCACACTGCTTGCCTCCTGGTTGATCCAGATGTCGTGTCCTGAGGTGGGCATCACAGTAGAGTCAGGGCTTTCCTTTATAATGGGGAGGAGCAGTTTCTCTCCCTTGTATTGGCCAGAGCAAGGTCACGTGACGCCCCTGCAGAAGGTCTGGAGAAGTATCCCGCAGTGGGGTGTGATTGGCTTAGGCCGCCTTGATCGTTGTGGGTTCAGGCAGATTCCCTTGGTCAAGGTTCTGTTAGTAAAGAAGCAGGTGGGAGCAGAGGAGAAAGGGTTTGGGAAGATGACAGCTCAAAGTGACGGCCGCAATAGGTCCCCAACACACCAGTCCAGTAGACCCTGTTTTTTAGGAGGCAAACCCAGCATGCAGCTCAGTGTTGATTAGATTTATTCCCAAAATAACTTCTGAGTCTTCAGAGGAATGGCCGCCCTGGAAAGCCTCTGTGGCTGTTATTTTATTGCTACTGACCTTCTCTGTAACCCGAGCAGCAGGGAGCTTGAAAGTGAAGCTTCTGGACAATATGTGGAGTGAAGCCTTGCTGTTTGGCCAGTTAACTCTGTGTTGTGTCTCTCAGCAGAGATGGGAATAGGGAACCATGTACCTTCAGCAAAATGGATGAATCCAGTGAGGATGCGGGGTTCCCAAAGGCGTGCACTGTACGTATGCTTGGCGAAGACTCATTTGGCTCAGGCCTTCCAGCTAAGCCATGCTGGGATGGGTTTCACTGGTGATTCGACCAGATGAGGAAGCTTCTTATGGCTGGAGCTAGCCTGAGGGTCCAGCCCCTCCGTGGGGAGTGAGCCAAGAGTGCTATTACTGGAGATGGGGAAAAGGCACAGTCAGAAAAGTTGTGTTGCTCTAAGGAACCTGTTGGGGGCTGGGGCAGTTTCTCCCTTTGCTTGGATCCAACATGGCAGATCGCAGGGGACGCCTGTTAGAAGAGAACTGAAGACCGTCCATGGCAGCTACTGCATTTATGACTTAGCTCTGAAAGTAGATTTGATCATCCATCAGGCTTGAAAACCCCATAGAAAAGTGTGTGTGCTCTTAGGGGGCTGGGAGACAGACTAGAGATTGTAGAAGTCCAGTTACAGGCTCTCCCCGAAACCCCAAGGCTTTCACGAGAGCACGGGCAGAGTAAAATGGCCGACCTCTGCCCCAGGTTTCCATATCCTTCCTTGATAGGTACCAGCTGCCCTGGCACATCATGAATGAGCTCCCCAGCGGGACCCAGTGCCTGGCTCTGCAGCCACAGTTGGGCTAAGCTCTGCTCTGCTCAGATACTCTGGAACCTTCACGAGCTCAGAGAAGTAGCTTCCTCCTCCTCTGCCACCAGGGATGATTTTCCAGAATTCAGCCAAGAAGGGAGGAAGGAGAGGGGCAGTTTGGAAATAAGGATCCTGGAGGTCATCAGGTTGGATGAAGGCAAAGTCAAGGGTCACTTGGTTTCTTCTCTCTGGGAATGGCTTCCCATTCACCACGCCTTCCACACTGTGATGAATTTGGACCTAGTTTGGCCCACATCCAGTGATCACTTCCTCAAAGAAGGATCAGAAAGCGCTGTGTTTCTTGAATCCTCCATCTGGTAATTCGGTGAGCATTACCTGGAAGGCTCTAGGACCATCTGAGGAGGTATATTTCCGGAGAGCTACCTTCGGTGGTCTGGGAGGGCCTGGGGGGTGAGGGAGCCTCGCTGGGTAGCTGGGGGAGGGGGTGGGAAGAAGCCCTCCCCTGTTTCCCTTCCCAAGACCAAATTGGCCCATATGGAAATTGAATTCTCAAGAAACATTTAGGAAGAGGTGACCTTAAAATGTAGTGTCAAAAAAGAAGGCTAGAAGGTTAAGGGAGTTTTAAAAGCAAGCGAGCCCACAGAAAGAAAATAAAAATGTTTAGGGGCACCTCGGTGGCTCAGTCAGTTAAGCGTCCAACTTCTGCTCAGGTCATGATCTCACGGTTTGTGGATTCGAGTCCCGCGTCAGGCTCTGTGCTGACAGCTCAGAGCCTGGAGCCTGTTTCAGATTCTGTATCTCCCTCTCTCTCTGACCCTCCCCTGCTCACGCTGTCTCTCTCTTTCTCTCTCTCTCTCAGAAATAAATAAAACATTAAAAAAAAACTGAAAAAAGAAAGTAAAAATGTTTATAGGTCATAAAACAAGAAGACAAAAATTGAGATTTTTGATGAAGAAGATAAGCTGAAAGTGGCAGCGTTAACATTTTTGAAAACACAGAAGGAATAACATTTGAGACAAGTGTTAAAAGTAGGTTGGTAAGGGACTACTTTCTGAGAGTGTGAAATAGAGTTTAAAAAATGAATACTTGAGCTTACGAGGACCAAGGTTGATGGAGAAAGAATTTTAGGGGGTTAGAGGATGAATCACGTAGAAGATCGAGAAAGTTGCGAGGAATCAGCAAACGCTTCGGTTTTCTCTAGAGCATTGAACGCTGTGGTCTAGGACAAGGTCTATGATTTGTAACTCTCAGGACCGTGGGGAGATGATGCAGGGCAGCACAGCTGGTCAGCGTGGAGTGATGACAAGGACACAGGTGAGAGGGTCTTCCCTTGACTCCTTAGATTCCTGAGATAGGCTGACGAAGGCATAGGAATGTTCGCGTTGAAGGATGTAGATGGCCGTACTGTGTAGTTGTTTCGGCTGGTCCCTGGTGTAGGAGACGCAGAAGACGCTGAAGCCGAGAAGGACCTTGGTGGTCACTGAGACCAAAGAGGACCTTATTCTAGAGTAGAGCTTACCTTCCCCCACCACCTGTCCCTGCGTCTGCTTCTGCCAGTGGACTTGCATCATTATCTGTTGACCTGGATCAGAACCTTGATGTTGGCGGCTGCTTCCGTGTCCCCACTGCTAAAAAGCTCTCGAGCATTTGGCAGGGTCATCTGTGAGTGTGTATCGCTCTGCTGGGGCCATAACACAACACCACAGACCTGGGGAGCTTACATTACAGGATTTCATTGTCTCACGGTTAGGGAAGCTGGAAGTCCAAGATCACGGTGTCTGCAGGATGGCTTTGCCCCATGGCCTCTCTCCTTGGCTTGTAGATGCCTTTCCACATGGACGTCTTCTTCCTGCCTGTGCTCATCCCTCGGGTGTAGGAAGACACTGGTCACATTGGATTAGAGCCGACTGTGATAGCCTCACTTGAACTTAACCCTGTCTCCAAATAGGGTTACGTTCTGAGGTACCGGGAGTTGGGAATTCAACACACAACAATGTATACCAGGGCATGTTCGTGCTGTACACCTCCCCTGTTGCACTTGACCTAATTTTTTTCTTTTTTTTTTTTTTATGTTTTATTTCTGACAGAGAGAGAGAGGAGAGAGAGAGAGACAGCGTGAGCAGGAGAGGGTCAGAGAGAGAGGGAGACACAGAATCTGAAACAGGCTCCAGGCTCTGAGCTGGCTGTCAGCACAGAGCCCGATGCGGGGCTCGAACCTATAAACCGCGAGATCATGACCTGAGGCGAAGTCAGACGCTCAACTGACTGAGCCACCCAGGCGCCCCATGACCTAATTTCTTTACTTGTGTCATTAATTGCTTCATGTCCATTCCCCCCTTTAGCCTATAAGAAGCATGAGCCCAAGAATTGTGTCTGTTTTATTTGTAGCCCAATTTCTCTAGGTCTGGGGCATAGTAAGTGCCTAATGAATCGATGTTGGTTGGCGGGAATGAATCTCTTCCTTTCTGTTCTCTTTGGTGTGCCCCTGTCACGCGTCTCACTGTGGCCACCACCTTCCTAGCTCTGTCCACAGTGGAGCGCACACTGGTTGTGCTTGGTGGGCTCGGCAAGGAAGGGCTCCCCCAAAGAGAGATTTCTAAAATCCCAACCCAGAGCCCACGCTGGGGAGAGCTGTAGACTTCCCAGTTATTGCCCTGGGACCATTAGGTCTTCCCATCCTTGGGTATCAGGAACATGAAAACATTATTCTGAGTTTGTACTGACCACCTAATGCTCTGAATCACCCCCAAAATGATTCTCAGGAGTCTTTATTTTTACCCCTCAAGCAGCGTGGGCGTATCTTGGCTTCCTGTCCAGATGGTAGATCCCAGGAAGACAAGGCTGCATCTTTGGGATACTTTTTTTTCCCTTCAGGCGTCTCCCCTGCAGGCTTGGAATGACACTCCTCCAGTAGGTTGAAATTTGAAAAGAGTAAATAAAAAAAAAGGACGGTCCTTGGGCCTTGGTTCGTCTGCGTTGTGGCTGACCGGCCAGTGCAACAAAGCACATTAGGAAGCACATTAGGGAGCTATGGTCTTCATTTCTCTTTAGCAAAGAATAATTATCTAGAATGAAAGCCGCCTCAGAAAAAAAAATCTTCAATGTATCAGGTGAATATTTTGTAAAGGCGACTCTTTAACCTTAAAAAATGGTGAACCACAGCTCAGTGAAAGCTAATTAGGGAGAGAGTACCCGGTAAGGGGAGAAAATGCATATTGACTCAGGGCTTCTCTCCACGAAGGCAATTTGTATAACAATGAGTACATATTGGGTTGAAGGCAGTCGCTGCTTATTGGAATCTTTCCAGGGCAACTATTGTGGTGGATGCTGAACCCCCTCAGAAACCAGGTTTAAAAGGAAATTAAATGTGAAGGGTTGAGTTGCTGCAATTGTTAGCCTTGGGGAGGGAAATAAAGGGGACATTTTGTCATGTGAGATGTCAGGAGAATTCACGAAGAGCTCGGCAGGCTGTCCACTTGGAAAAAACTCTCCCCCCTGATGGATTTTGAAAAAGATCATTTAGGGGCACCTGGGTGGCTCAGTCGGTTAAGAGTCCAACTTCAGCTCACGTCATGACCTCACGGTTCGTGGGTTCGAGCCCCGTGTCGGGCTCTGTACTGACAGCTAGCTCAGAGCCTGGAGCCTGTTTCAGATTCTGTAACTTCCTCTCTCTCTGACCCTCCCCTGCTCATGCTGTCTCTCTCTCTCAGAAATAAATAAAACATTTAAAAAAATAAAATAAACGTTAAATTAAAAAAAGAGAAAAAGATCATTTAATTTTGGCTATTAGGCGTCATGGGCGGGGGAAAGGCAGGTGTCCTCCTTCACCCCCATAGGGACAGTGAGGTTTTCTACCTTTGCAAAATAAAACACGCCTGAAACACAGTGTGGGTCTGTAGTTTACTGCTCTGCAGACAGTGGGATAGAAAAGTTATAGTAGTTCATTATTCCTGAAGAACAGAAAATTGGGGCACCTGGGTGGCTCTGTTGGTTAAAAGCCCGATTTCGGCTCAGGTCACCATCTCACCGTTCGTGGGTTCGAGCCCTGGGTCAGGCTCTGGGCTCACAGCTCAGCTTCGGATTCCGTCTCCATCTCTCTGCCGTGGGTTAACAGGCAAATGCTGGGGAGAGTGGCCCTGATACCAGAAAGAAGGGCAATGGAGACCCTCTTTCTGTGTGCATTCACTGCAGCTCTTTAGACATGGAAACTGGCATTTCTGTGTTGGGGTCTCTTAGAATGCATGTGTTGTATAGGTCATTGATTCCCCCCAAAGGCTTCCAGATTCTTCTCAAGCCAAGAGCAATAAATTCGGGGTGTTTTTCATAGATCATTTCCACTAACCCTTGCCACAAAAGTCATTTTCTAAGAGGTGGAGAGTGGCTGGGGCATAAGAGTGGTGTTTTTTTGTTTTGTTTTGTTTTATTGTATTCACTTGCATCTCTGTTTAGTGAAGTGTCCAGACTGTCCACGTGCATAAGTCTGCAGCCTCCAGGTAGAGGCTGTTTGCCGCACTGAAAGCCAGGGCTGTAGGCTTCTCCGTGGTGCACTTACCTCTACTGTGCCTACTGTTTGCTTTCCTCACTGGGGAGCTCCAGCAAGGGAAGGAAGCGAAGTCACATGGAGGAATCAGGAGCATGTGAGATGAACCAGGAGGAGTACAGATGGAGAAACCCGTCCCGGCCACAGAGACCTCGTGCTCCGGGGATGACATTGGTAGCTCTGGGGCTCAGAGGAAGTCATTGTTTTCTGGGCATTTCTCAGGCAGAATTAAGACCAATATGTGAAATGTAGAATGATGAGGCTGATACTCACTCTATTTAGAGAACATCTAAAATGAACCCAATGGGGGTCGCATCGGTGGCTCAGTCAGTTAAGCATCTGCCTTCAGCTCAGGTAGTTCATGGGTTCGAGCCCCGCATCGGGCTCTGTGCTGAGAGCTCAGAGCCTGGAGCCTGCTTTGGATTCAGTGTCTTCCTCTCTCTCTGCCCTTCCCCCGCTCTCTTTCTCTCTCTCAAAAATAAATAGACGTTAAAAATTTCTTAAACAAACCCAATGGAGTAGGTTGTCTGATGCTCACTTGTGAGTTTGAACCTCCAGAGATGTTTATTCTGAGGCTAGATTCCATCCTGGTGGCACAGTGGAGGAGGTGTATTCTGCATTAGGCCCAGGACCAGAGTGCCCCTGGATGAGCCTAAAAGTCTGAGACGTGGGGATTCATATTTATTTGGGGGCTCTTTGGCATCTGCTGAATTTATTGGCTCTCCAAGAAGTTGGATTTTACCACTTGTCCTTGGGGTGATCAATCCTAAGCTATTGCCCGTGTTGCTGTCCCAGGGACAGAAAATTATTGCCTCTTGCTTCCCTTCTGGTTTGCTGTGATGCCACAGGGCCCCGACGTTCTGTGTCAGGTGTTGGGACCTCATAGCTGCCTGCTGTACGGGCCACATGTGACCGTGGAAGCCCCATAACGAAGGCCTTTGGAAGCCTGCTGATCTCCAGATGCCACCAGGTTATTCCACGTTCTTCGTTTTCTGACAGATGAGCTTTCTTGCTTGTGTCCCCATTCTGTCACATATGTTTTCACACCGGGGTTGCACAGAGAGGAGCATGGAGTCTGATAATACAAGGGGTCTCACACACTTTTCAGTCCGCATTTCACACGTGTGAGTTTTGTGGCCGGAATTTGCGTGAGGCCGTCGTCCCACCAGGGCAGAGAGGGCCTGGGATCTACAGAACCACATCATCTGCGTTCCAAGGCTAACTTATGGATTAATTCTTTTGTTAGGGGAACTGTTTTCTATAACGATCTCGAATAGAAGCAGGTTCACATTTCCCTGCTCTTACAGCGGCACCTGGGGAGCGTTACCTTTACCTGCTGCCTTCACTTGTTCACTCTTGTTCCCTCTCGAGCTCGCTCCAGGTTTTGAAACCCTGAAGTTGGTCTTGCAAGTCTTATTGGTGCCTTGGCATTACCAAACCCAAGGGACCAGTTCCCCAAATCCACCATTTCCAGGTTTTCTGTGCCCATTCCTATTTTCTTGTAACACCTCTCCTCTTTCTGGACCCAGCCTTTTAGAGTGCCCAGGGCTCAGTGTTCAGGCTTCCTGCTCTCTGTGTATCTCTGTTGCCTAGGCGACTCCTTAAGGAACATGTCTTTAAATTCCCTTCGGACACTGGTCAATGCTACTTTTATATCTCCGAAGCTGACTTCATCCCCTATCATATGCTTGACATCTCCATTTGGATATCTCATGAGCATCCCCAACTCCGAATGTCCCAACCAAACGGTTGTGTCCATGTCACACCCACTCAGACCCAAAATCTTTTCCTCTCCCCGTTTTCCATGTTACTGAACGGCACCAATGTCTAAGAGTCTTTGTTGCTCAGGTAAGCAACGGAAGGGAGCTATTCTTGGAGACTTTTTTCTCTCGTGTGTCTTCAGATAAGCTGATTTCGGCTGAGTTTGGCTGGGCTGGGTTTTTAGCTACAGATCGGACCCAACCACTTCATGTGAATCTCATCCTTCTTGGGCCAGTGGGCCACCCAAAGGACGTTGTCGTGTTGATATCAGGTGTAGAGGCCAGAGCCAATGGTGCTGAGTCCATTTCAAGCTTCTTCTCCTGTCACATCCACTATCACCTTGTTGACCCAAACCGGGTTTCCTGGCCAAGCCCAGAATTCAGGGTGGGGAAGTAGACTCCGCCCAGCAAAATGGTCAGGCCCAACGTTAATGGGGTGAGGATGTGTACTCTTCCTGGGGATGCGGAGGGCAGAAAGTACGTATTGGCTGAACAGAACTCTAATGTAGCACATTGGAGAAGCAAGTAAAGAGGAAATTTATTCATCAGTTAATGGGATCTTTAGTCAACAGGGTCTTTTTATGAGGAAATGAGGAACTGGCTGTTCATTTTTAAACTTGTGCTTCTGACTAGCTCTTCGGGAAATGGGTATTTCATTGTTTCTAGTTTCTAATAATCAAGGATGGTCATGGTAGTGGTGGTGCTGGTGCTGCTGCTGCTGGTGGTGGTGGTGGTGATATTGATGGTGGAAGTGGTGATGGCGATGTGGGTGATAATTATAGTGGTTGTGATGGTGGTGGCAGTGGTGTATGTGCACGTGTGTGTATGCGCATGTATTAAAGGAAGGTGGTGCTGACGATTTTGAGGGGTGAAGGGATAGCAACATGTCCCTAAAATGGTTCATTTTTATGTTGGCTTTTCTTCCCTATCCCTCTTCTGATTTTGTAATTTACCCTTTATGACTTGACCACAGCTGTCATTCAAAAATCTGTGGATCTCCACATATGATCTTTGAAAACTTATATGCTTTTTACAGAATTCGGTGAAGGTTAGTTCACCACGTTCTCCCCCTCGTTTTTAACCCCTCTCATGAGGAATCAGACCCCAGGAGGAGGGTTCAGGGCGTGAGAAGGGAGGAGGGGGATTTTCTCTGAAACCTGTTAGGACCAGCAGGTACTGAACGAATGCAGCAAACGGCATGATCTGCAACGTCTTGTGTGCATTTGACACCAGTGAATTTTGTAGGTCACGGCTGGAGACTTTCTCCGAATCAGCATATTTCCCACCCGGCCCCAGGTCAGCCTGTTTTCCCCCTTGTGTAGTTTTAGAAGTGATGCAAGGCTAAGTGACACAATTAACCTGTGTGGCCAGCGTCTTTCCTCCGTCTGCTCTAAGCAATCTCGATGATTGCCAAGCTCGTCCTTTCTTTATTTTATTAGAAATGTTTTTTTTTTGTTTTTTTTTTTTTCATCTACACGCTCAGACATATGCATCAGCTAGAGCCTGGGCCAGGCCAGGGGCCAGTGTTCATTGCCTCTGCGTGGAACAGGGGGATGTGTGTGCCAGTGTTTATTTGACACTAAGAGTGAGATTCAGGCCGCTCTGCTCCTCTTTATCACAGTGTGAAATCTAAGAGTGCATTTCTTTAAGTCGTGTTTGGCAACCTGAAATATAGCAACCCAGGTTCTAGATATACCTCTGACTGTCCTCGGTGATCTTCAGACTGTTCACAATTCTGACCGGGCCTCTCTTTTCTTATCTGCTGAATGTGGATGGGGCTCTTCCGAAGATAGAATTAAACAACCTTTGTAGAAAGATTCCAGGAAGTATAAAGTTCATAATACATGTACGATACGTCATTTTGTATAAAACTGCAGTTTGAAAATTTATGGACAGTTTGTTCCAAAGGCACTTTAAGCACATAACAATGATTCATATCTCTTGGAATTGCAAATGCTACATGAACAGTTTGGTTAATGGGCAAAAATGTACTTCTAGTGTTCTGGGCTCCTGGGGGGAGCCACCTCCAAAGACCTATTAGTCATCATTTTGTCTTCAAGGACAGAATCCAACGGCGGATGACCATGGGTGATGGAGTGGATTGGTATCCCCTGCTGCCAAATGCAGATGTTCTAGCCCTAACCCCCAATGTGACAATATGAAGAGGTGAGGCCCTTGGAAAGTGGTTAGGTTTAGATGCGGTTATGGGAATGGTGTCCCCGTGAGAAGAAGATGACATAGCAGGAAGGTGGTTGCCTGCAAGCCAAGGAGAGAGCCCTCACCAAGGACCAAATATGCCAGCACCTTACTTTTTGGCTTCCCAGACTCCAAATCTAAGAAATACATGTCTGTTGTCAAAGCCACTTGGTCTACAGTATTTGTTATATAGCCCGAGCAGACTAAGACATCATGGAAAAGTTGAAATCAGGGTCATGTGACATGACTGAGGGGCGGGTATGTTTAGCTTGGGATAAAGACAATATGAAGACAGGTCATGATAATGTCTTGAAATATCTGAGAAAAATAAGGAAATGTCTTTGTTTACATGACCGATAAACCAGGAATGCCGTGCCCTGCAAGGTGGTGAGTTCTTCATTCCTAGAGGAATATGGTAGAAACCGGGTGGCCCTCTCTCTGGACGTCCTGCACTGGGTGGGGGTGTGGAAAAGCAGTCGAATTTGCCTTCCTTCCAACTCAGGATTCTGGGTTGGATCCGGGGTGCGCTATGGCCGTTAGACATAGGGACGATTTAGCCCATCCCCTTCCACCAAGGAGCAGCTGACACGGTTGAACTCTGTGAGTTCTTTCGAGATATTAAGACTCACAGAAGCTTTGGACATCATGTCTGGGAAGCACTAAGGATATAGGACAGAAAATGTCAAAATCATTATCATGCACATGTCAACCCATGTCAAGATCATCATGCTAATAATATAGGAACTGGGGATTTTCTAATGATTTGATAGGAGTTCGAGGCAGTGCTTACCAGTTTCTGACACATCTCCAGGAGATGTCTGTATCAGCACTAGAACATGGTAATATATTTGGCCACCCAGCTGATAGTGCACTTGTTCACTTATTCATGTATCAATGACTTTGATCACTCAGCTGTTTGTTCACGTGTGCAACATGTATGAAGTGCCTCCTATGTGCCAGGCCACATGTAAGATACAGAGAGGTCTTCCTGTTCCCAGGAGGTGTGAGTGAACAGTCAAGGACACATATAATATGATAGGAGCCATTCTCTGGTTGAGATTCCCACCAAGGGGCAGCCCCTGGCTCTCTGGGGAAGGCGGTGTTCAGAAAGGGTCTGCAGGTTTGTGTCGAGTGGCGAGGATGACTGGCAGAGGCACTGAGGGGCAGTGACTTTTTAGAGGCATCAGAAGGGTGTGGGATTGCTCAAATAAAGGATGCGGCAGAGGGAGAGATGGAGGCTGAGGGTGGGCAGGGAGTCAGCTAATGAGCTGCTCTGTACATTACATGAAGATTTTGGATTTTTCCCATAGCAGCAGGAATGCACTAATGAATTTTAAGCAAGCAGTGATCAGATTCATGTGCCTCACTGTGGCTTAGGCTCACTCTGAGGACTGGGTTAGGATTGACTGTAATAACTCAAGGAACAGAACTTGAGCTTGAAATTAGGTGGTGGAAGGGATGCAGCGGAGGAACAGAGTAAAGGGATACATAAGAGGGAGCACCAAGGGTCGTTGGAGTAGTGAATTAGAAAAAATATGTATATGTGATGGGGCGCCTGGGTGGCTCAGTTAGTTCAGCGTCTGACTCTTGATCTCAGCTCAGGTCTTGACCTCATGGAGGTGAATTCAAGCCCCATGCTGGGCTCCATTTTGGGCATAAAGCCTACTTAAAAAAAGAAAAACTATACTTGTGTATAACACTGATACCGTTAGCAAATTTGTTTAACATAAGTATTGTATAATATAATTGAGGCGCTTAGTATAGTATGGAACTTTGCATCTAAAGGACATTTGTCAGACTAAGTACTTATCACTAATATTTGTGTCCAAAATGGTACTTCCCTACTTTGAGAAGAATAATGCTGGTTATCTGTACACTCATAAGTTTCAACTGTAACCCTGGAGAAAGTTATGTCCTTCACTGTACGGGGGGAGGTAGGAAGGCAGCTTGGACTTGACTTACAACCCTGGCTCTTTATTTTTACTGCCACCATGGTGCCTTTGTAGCTTGGGCCTGACTGAAGACAGACGTGGGCAGAGCGATTGAGTCTTGCCAAGCGGTCATCGGGTTTCCGCACCTCAGGGTCCCCAGGCTCTGTGCAATATGGATGAGGTTTCTCTGTCATCCACAAGTTAGGTGTTGACTCAACTGTACTTGAAGGGAATTTCTCAAATTTCAAAAGTGGGGGGTTCCTTTTACGGTTTCCTGTTTGGAAGATTGGATGACTCGTTGAGAAAAAAAATTTAGAGCCTCACTTCCCAGCGGATATGTAGAATTTCCTCCCAGTGACCAGGCCACTTGAGTTATTATTGTGTAATTTGCTAACTTAATATTGGATAGGGCCACCCCTCCCCCACCCTCCTCCTCCTCCTCCTCCTCCTCCTCCTCCTTCTTCTTCTTCCTCTTCTAAACATCTAGATTTTCTTGCCTCTGTGTTCTACAGGGGTAATTTTAGAGTTTTTGTTACCTGTACATTAAAGGGGAGAAACGTATTGTCTTTATAGCATGGCACTTTCTAATTCAAAAACGTGTCTCTCTCTCTCTGCCAAGTTAGATGGGTCTCATTTATTCCTCTTATTAGAATTTTATAATTTTCTTCCTGTTGGTTACGGTTATTTCCAGGTATACTGTCATGTGTGTCATTTTTATAAATATCTTTTTTTTTACATTATGTATTCTAGTGGGTTATTGCTGGAATGCAAAACACTGGTAGCTCATGACTCTCAATGTGCTCTAGCTCAGGGGTCCTGACTGAGGAGTGAAGTTGCCTCCTGCCCCCTTTCTTCTCTGTCCTGGGGTCACCTACTTCCCAGACATGCCAGTCTTCAAGGGCACCAGGGCCCTTTCCACGGCCAACCCAAATGGCTTTTCTCAGGCTTGACTTCCCTGTGACATTCATCAGTGTGGACTCTCTTTTTCTTCTTTTTTTAAAATTTTTAATGTTTATTTATTCCTGAGAGAAAGAGAGCACAAGAGGGGAGGGGTAGAGAGACCCAGAATCTGAAACAGGCTCCAGGCTCTGAGGTGTCAGCACAGAGCCCAACCTGAGGCTCCAACCCACGAACCGCGAGATCATGACCTGAGCCAAAGTTGGACGCTTAACCGACTGAGCCACCCAGGCACTCCTGGACTCTCTTCTTTATGACTGTAAATACAACCATAGTATATAGTCTTTTTTAAATGTTTATTTATTTACTTTTGAGAGAGCGAGCTCAAGTAGGGGAGGGGCAGAGAGTGGGAGGGTGAGAATCCCAGGCAGGCTTCAGTGCAGAGCCTGATACAGGGCTCAAACTCACAAACCATGAGATCACGACCTGAGCTGAGGTTAAGAGTTGGACAGTTAACTGACTGAGCCGCCCATGTGCCCCTGTAATAAGTAGTTTTAATTGTTCTTCTCTTACTAGATATTATCTCACAGATACGTAATTATGTTCTTTCTTGATGTCACCGATTTACTTTATTACAAATGCCTCCAAGTCGGATTTCCAGATCTTTCTCTACTCATCCATATACTCAACAGTTTTTAAGACCTTCCTGTGTGTCAGGCACTGGGGTGACCACATCCCCGCCCTTCAGGGGAGTGCTGAGATGTGGCTCCTTGGGAGAAACCACCTCCCGGGGACAGGTAGGAGGCCGTACCTCTGTCAGAGTCCCAGCAGGAAATGATGGTACACCCAGAAGAGGCGACTGAAGAAAGTTTAGCAAACTGTTTGCCAAGGTTCAGAGATTCACGAGGATGACAAGGGATGGTGACTCACCTCGGGCTGGCAACAGAGGAAGAAGCTGTTGGCATGCCAAGGCCTGGAGGGGGGGAGGGGAGGGAGCGGTCTGCAGAACACAGGGTTAGCTGTAACCCTAGAGTAACCCCAGGACAGGGCTGCCCAGGAACAATGGCGGCATCGAGAAGGCAGCCTCTATCCAACCACTGTCCCGTCGGGAGGGAGTAGGTACCCCAACGTCTCTCTCTTTCCACCCATCAGTCTCCCCCACATGCCTCCTGTTGGTTGATTTCAGCCCAAAGCCATAGGGCACAGGGATCCTTGATGCTGTCTCTGTAGGTCTAGCTCCTGGGGTATGAAGCAGGTGAAAAGGGTGGACAGTGGATCTGGAGAGAAACGTGAAGATTATTTGGTAGAGGTGCTGGGGGAATGAATGATTGACCTCAGTTTGCTCTTCCTCCTTTATCTTTAGCCAGGCTCTGCAGACTTCAGCTGAAATAGCTCTGAAGGCAGTGCCTGCAGGAGGGAATGATGAGTCTTCCCAGACTGAGTGCCAGGCAGCCACTCCATTCCCACCCCTCTGTCCCTCTTTTCTTCTTCTTCCCTTTGCTAATTGGAACTTCTGTGCCTACAAGCTCATTCGGGTAGGCAGTGGCTATAAGTGCTTCTGGCCAGATCACAAAAGCACTTTCAGGAGAGAAGGTTCCCAGATGCGTGGAGTCAGCCCCAGTTGCTCTAGTGGTAACCTTTCCTGGCTAAGTGAAGACCAACTCGAACCTTGTCGGTGATCTTGAATTCTTCTTTATCTTTGCCAGTAGTTTTTGGGGCCTGCCTAAGTAAGCACATTAAAATGCCAGTGACAATTTTTTGCTGCTTTGTTGAACCTTTCTGGCAGATTAAATTGGGGGGAAAATGGGAGCCCACGGACCACAAAATATATAATTCGTAGTTGTCACATTGCACCGTGAAGAAGGATCTTTTTTTTGAGGCTGCTAAGTGGGTGCCGTTTGCAGTGGAAGAAATAAAATCACAGAAAGGGGGGGGGGGAAGATCCTCATTGGGGACTGCCATTCCCTTTGTGTTCTTGGTGGGATTAACATGCATTCCCAGTCTTAATTCCAATGCCATTTTAGAATGAATTTCTTCCCTGGCCCTTCTGCCTGTTGTGGAAAGGCTGGCCAGAGAGGATGCTGGGCAAACACAGCTGGGATGCATTTTAGCTCTGAGGTGGCATTTAATGGACAAGAGAAATGCTTTATCACAAAGGGAAGGGAAAGATGCACTCCCCAAACCACACAGATGAAATAAAGAGGAAGAATCTGATGTTTTTCACTGAAGATGCTCGGTTACGTTGAAGGTCAGTCGTGCCCCATTCCAGTCATTCCCTCCTTGACCCTTGGGCTCCGTGCTGGCGGGAAAGCCATGGAAGGCTATTTGCGGCTTGTGAGAAAAAGGGAAAATCCAGGGTGAATGGGCAAACGTGCGCAAAACAAGGAGAAAAAACACTCGCTGCCAGTAGTTCCTTCGTCATCTTTTTAATTATGGATAATGTCATCTGTTGTATATATCACGTATGTGTCAGGGAATAATTCTGTAATGAACACTAGTAGCTTCCCAGTGGGGCATGACCAGGCCCTTGGAGGCCCTTTGTGTGTCCCACCCAGTGATGATCAAGTCTCTTTTTTGCAGTTGTTTCTAGTTTCACTAAATAAGTTTATATCTTTGAACTGTGTTTTGATGAGCTTTTGAATCTTTGTATAAGGAATTATACGTTCTTGTCAAATTTATTTTTATTTTTTATTTTTAAAATTTTTATTTACTTTTGAGAGAGAAAGAGAGAGATAATGGGGAGGAGGGGCAGAGAGAGAGAGGGAGACGGACGATCTCCTCGCTGTGAGTGCAGAGCCCAATGTGGGGCTCAAACTCACGAACTGTGAGACCATGACCTGAAGTTGGACGCTCAACTGACTGAGCCACCAAGGTGTCCCATATGCATTTTTTAAACGTTTTATTTATTTCTGAGAGAGAGAGAAATCGCGTGAGCAGGGGAGGGTCAGAGAGAGATGGCGATACAGAATCTGAAGCAGGCTCCAGGCTCTGAGCTAGCTGTCAGCACAGAGCCCGATGCGGGGCTCGAACCCACAAACCGCGAGATCGTGACCTGGGCCAAAGTCGGACGCTTAACCAACTGAGCCACCCAGGTGCCCCTCATATGCATTTTTAATGTTTGCTTTTCACTTGACACTGAGTGTCTGAGATTCATCCATTTGTCAATGTGTTTTCATTGCTGTATGGTATTCCTTTTAATGAGTTTACTGCCATTACTCTATCTCCATCATGTTTTCCATGGTGGGTTATTTCTTCCTAAAGAATTTCCCGGGTGGAACATTTGTGTGTGTGTTGGAGTTCCATGACTTTTGGAAGGTCAGATAATGAATCCTCTGAGCCTTCACTTCTTCATCTGTCAAGTGATCCTAGTAACATCAACCTTCCCTGTTTAATACAGAAATGGATATAAAACCGTTAAAAATATGAAAGCCAAATCAGTGATCATTAATAGGTGGAGAGAGGGTGGTCGCATGGATCTATGAAGACAAGCAAGAAGCTTAACCACATGGTTCATCCTGAGATAGTTCTCCCTTCCATGAAGTCTGGGTTCCTTGAAGTCTTGACCTTCGAGTGTAGCGTCAATGAAGGAGCACGTGTATAGAGCAGTGAAGATATAAGTTTTGAAGAATGCAATTCCTACCCTAGGTATCGTGAAATTCCTGAGCATCAGCTCTCTCTTCTTCTTGCTGCTTGGTATCTGTCTCCAGCTTTCCACCCCTGCCCTCTATCATGGCTATGCTCCCGCCATGCTGGTGGTTTCCATGTTCGTATCTTAGTCTTTGCCACCTGAACTTCCCTTCTCAGATGTTTCAGCTCCCCACTGGACATTGGGCTCTATCTGAATGCCCCATGGGTGCCCCAGAGGCCGCAAATGCAGTACAGAAGTTATCTTTGTGAGTGGTGTTACCATTCAGTCCTCACACTGGAAGCCAGGCTCACTCCCTTCTTCCTGCTCTTTCCCCCTCTAACACTTACCTGTCTCCTGCCTTGTGATGGTATCTCTCAAATATTTACCAAATCTTTCCTCTCCTTTTGATCACTGTCACCACTGCCTTAAAATGAGGTCCCTGCCATCTCTTGTCAGCTGCTGCAAGAGCCCTGGAACTGGCCTCCTTATTTGTCACAGAGGCCGGGTTTTGTCTTCCTTTGAATCTCTAACTATAACCAGAACCCCAGTCTGTCTTCCTTTACCAACTATGGAACTTTGACAAAATTACTACATTCTCAGACTCAGTGTCCTCATTTGTGAAGCAGAGATCTAAGTAACACTTTCCTCGTGGCGTTGTCAAGAGAATCGGTGATACAACAGCACAGCACCTGTCGGACACTCAGCTGGGTGCCCAGAATGCAGTAAATGCTCCTCTGCCAATGGTAGCTGCCACTACTGCTCGTGCCTGGGTCTGTCCTTGTGTGATGCACCTTCTAGAGAAAGTTTGTAAGTTACGCCTTAGATCTTGTTATGTTGCTTCTCTGTACTTTCGGGGCTTGTCACTTATGGATGAGAATCTTAACCTCAAGGGAATAAGGGCCACAAAATGACTTTTTGTGAGCTCTAGGTGCTTTGGCCTTTGTGAATTTCTTCCTCCACTTGAAAATGGTATTAGAAAATCTATTTTATGACTATGCTCTTTTGATTTTAAAATAAATTTAAACATTTTCCTGGGCCCCTAGAATTATCATGGACTCTAGGCTCTGTGTCTACTGTGATGAACAGATAAATCCTCTGTGAAGGGTACATGTGCCTCTCTCTTTATCTATCAGTCAATCAAACTATCTATCTATCTACCTACCTACCTACCTATCTACCTACCTACCTACATATCCATCCGTCCATCCGTCCGTCTGTCCGTCTGTCTGTCTACCTATCACCTACCTATACATCCATCCATTTATCCATCCATCTAACCATCCATTTATTCATCCACCTGTCTATCTTGTATCTATCGATCAATCGATCCATTGATCAATCAATCCATCCATTATCTATCCTAATGTAGTCTTGCTGAGGTTACTCCCCCACCACCTTTTCTTTTCTTTCAGTTTTTCCCTTTTCCTCCCTCTGCCAGTCCTTCCTCCTCTTCACTTTCTTCCTTCCTTCCTCTTTCCCTCCCTTCTCTCTATGCCTCCCTTCCACTTTTTCCTTCCTTCCTTGCTGCCTTTTGTGCATGTGTAGCCATTCATTTCTGTTCTTTTGTTTATTATTGCTTTCTTTGGGTTTCCTCCATTTGCTCAGCTTAGATGCTTACCTCATTAATTATCAGTCTACCCCCCAATATATGCATTTAAGGTTATATAGTTCTTTCCAAGTATTGCTTTAGCACTATTCTACAAGATTTTTAAAAATATTTTTTAATGTTTATTTATTTTTGAGAGAGCAAGAGACAGAGCATGAGTAGGGAAGGAGCAGAGAGAGAGAGAGAGAGAGAGAGAGAGAGACATGGAATCTGAAGTAAGCTCCAGGCTCTGAACTGTCAGCACAGAGCCAACACAGGGCTTGAACTCAAGAACCATGAGATCATGACCTGAGCTGAAGTTGGACACTCAACCAACTGAGACAACCAGACCCCCTCCACTCTTTTTTTTTTTGACATCGTTATAACAAGTGACCACAATCTCAGTGGCATAAAACCATGGAAATTTCCTCTCTCATAGTCCTGAAGGCTAGAAGTTTGAAATCAAGGTGTTGGCCAGCCCTCTGAAGGCTCTAGGGAAGAATCCTTCTTTGCCACTTCCTAGCTTCTGGCAGTTGCTAGCAATCCTTGACATTCCTTGGCTGACATGTGCATCCTCCAATATCTGCATCTTTTGTCAGATGGCCTTCTTCCCTCTGTGTCTGTATCTCCACATCTCTCTTCTTATGAGGATACCAGTGATCTTGGTTTGATTATATATGTGATGACCCTATTTCCAAATAAAGTCATACTCACAGTTCTGGGTAGACAGGGGTCCACCACTCAGCCCAGCACCTTCATCATTTAAAATTTTGAAACATTTAAGGCATACAAAAGGTCTCATATCCTGTGTGCGTTAGAGCTCTACAATACGTCTTGTATTAAAGAGAAATCCATCCTTCTCTCTTTCTCAGCAGGTACAGTCTCATCTCTGATTGTGTCTTACTTTTGAGAATTTGCTTTTTTTTCTTGCAAGCTCAGCGATGCATCTAAAACATCCTTAAAATGTTTTTATTCAGCATTTCTAGGTATTTTACCGGAGACTTTTCATGTTGTTTCAGCCTTCCATCTTGTTAGAAACAGAATTGTCTATCGCAAAGTAGATTTTCTTTGATAGCTTTATTGAGATATTTTCACATACCATATCATTCATCTACTTAAAAGGTATACAGTTTTGTGGCTTCTAGTGTATTTGCAAGTTTATGCAGATATCGCCACAATCTAATTCCAGGACATTACCCCTAGCCAAAAAGACACCCCGTCTACATTAGCAGTCACTCCCCATTTCCTACCACAATGTCCTCAGCCCAAAACAGATACTCATCTACTTTCTGTCTCTGGAGATTTGCCTGTTCTGTACATTTCATATAAACAGAATCATAAATACTACTTGGCATAATGTTTTCAAAGCTCATCCCCGTTGTAGTGTGTATTGCTACTTCCTTCCTTTTTATTGCTTAATAGTATCTCGTGGTATGGTTCTACATTTTGTGTGTTCATTCAACAATTGGTAGATATGGATCTAATCTGAATAATGCCCCTATGCACATTTCCGTACAAGTTTTTGCGTGGGCAGATCTTTTCCTTTTTCTTCGGGCTGTACACAGGAATGGAATTGCTGGGTCATGTGATAAAATGACGCTTACCGTTTTGAGGAACCGCCAAACTAATTTCCAAAGTAGCTGCACCATCTTATGGTCCTACTAGGAGTGTTCTACCACGAGTGAGTTTTAAATCCAGCACAGGTGTGTCTTTGTACTTGATGTGGGAAGAGTTCTTAGAGATTTTCGAGCACCATGAAGGTGATTTATTGGAATGTGTTTGGGACCCTGATGCGGAACGAGAAATCAGAGATCGGGAAGTCGATGGGAAGTGCTAGAATAATCTATTTCTCAGTTGATGTCGCCTCTGTTGAGATGATGGCGGGCAGAAAAGATGTCAGGTTCCTGAAGATCATCGTGGACAGTGGAAAGGATTCTCAAGTAGAAAAATGATGTTCGCCAGAGACCACCTCTGAGATGCTTGCTCCACCTCTGCTTTTTGATCTCGATATCACAGAAAATACATTTGTGTTTTCAGAGAAGCAGGCGAGTCTTGCCATTGTGTGATGGAGACCCGTTCTGTGACCGGAGCAGATTTATTGGCCTTTGACTGGTCTGGGGATGCCTTCCTGGGAGGTTCGAACCCTCCTCAGCTCCGTGGGCCGCCCATCATGAAAGCTGAGGGCACTGTTTACACTCTCCTCTGTTTTCTTCCTGCCAGAGGCAGCAATGGGACTTTTATGGATAAGGTGGTGTGTGTGTGTATGTGTGTGTGTGTGCGCGCACGTACACGTGCACGCCAGCATGCCCGAGTATATGCTGAGTTGCTTGGATATTTGAAATGGTAAAAAGGAAGGAGAGCCCTTAACAGCAAAAGTTTTTTGGGCGAGAAGTAAAACCTCTCGTAACTCTTGGATTTCAAAATTGCCCATCAAACTGTTTATCGTATAATGGAACAGTAGGTATAAAGCTGCCACCATCCCGGGAACTTGCAGTTGCTCAGTGAGGCTTGTTACAGGGGCCTCCTACTCGACTTGGCACGGTTATCACCCTTATGGGGCTTTTCTCTCTATGATTTATTCTCAAACGTTGTGTATTCCTTTTGCCATTTAGATGCAATTTAAATAAAACCATTAGGTAAAGAACTGTGTCAAGTTGTTACACACTTTAAACTCATGATAAAATCAATTTGTATGTCATTCTCTGTTCAAATGAAGCAAAAACACCTGCTGGTTTGGCCATTCCCTGTTACAAGCTGTTCTTATTCTGTGTTGTACGAGTATCTCGTGAAATAGGAAGCCTTGAAATTGCCCCCACGGAGACAGGAAAGCCAGCCTGGCTGAGAGCCCCAGTTCTGTCCCATTTCTTGTGTCCTCCTTGGTCTGCATTGCTCCCAGTTTAGATAATCTCTCCCTTTTATAGACCTCCATCCAGTCAGTTCCCCAAGGGAGGGAGAGACTTCTTACTGGGAATTAGACTCAACTCCAGAACTCCCAGTTGCCCTGAACTTCCTCTCAATATGAATGTGGTCAGGGCATAGTCCTGGATTGATAACTTGGGGACATAATTTTTTTCAGTGACAGGTAATGTTAGAATTTCCATCGAAGCCATAGCTAAGCTGGAGTGACGTGTCCTGATGTGGTGGTTTTCAAAGAATTCTTTTTCCCTTCATTTTCTAGGCTTATCCAAATCCCTTGGGCTCATCGAAGGTTATGGTGGGCGGGGCAAAGGGGGCCTTCCCGCTACCCTTTCCCCGGCTGAAGAAGAAAAAGCCAAAGGACCCCATGAGAAGTATGGCTACAATTCCTACCTCAGTGAAAAAATTTCACTGGATCGTTCCATTCCGGATTATCGTCCCACCAAGTAAGTTCTGGTTCGGTCATTCAGAGCAGCTTGCCGAATCATATGGGTGGGTGTAGACCCGAGTCCGTGACATGTTCTCATGTTATTTGTAACTGGCAAAGAGGCTTTGATCTCACTCAGTCTCCTTCACAGTCAACAGACCAAGTACTGTTGACCATGCAGTATGATCTAAAGAAATCATTTACATTTAAAAAATAATTTATAATTATTTTTTGCTTACTTGTGTGTGTGTGTTTTTTTTTTAACGTTTGTTTTTAAGAGAGAGAGAGAGAGTGAGGACAGGTAGGAGGGGGCGGGGAGAAGGCGGACAGAAGATCCAAAGCGGGCTCTGCACTGACAGCAGAACCCAATGTGGGGCTCGAGCTCGTGAACCTCAAGATCATGACCTGAGCTGAGGTCAGATCAGATGCTTAACCAACTGAGCCACCCAGGCACCCCCAGTAAAGTATTTAAATTTTTATAAAATGAACTGAGAAACATATAGGAAAGTCCTCAACCTTAAAACAGTAAGGCTTTTTTTATTTTAAAAAAATTTTTGAAATTAAAATTTTTTTTAAATATTTTATTTATTTCTGAGAGAGAGACAGCATGAAAAGGGGAGGGTCAGAGAGAGAGGGAGACACAGAATCCAAAACAGCCTCCAGACTCTGAGTTGGCTGTCAGCACAGAGCCCGATGCAGGGCTTGAACCCATGAACTGTGAGATCGTGACCTGAGCTGAAGTCGGATGCTTAACTGACTGAGCCACCCATGCACCCCAACAGTAAGTTTTAAGTAAAAAACAAGATCACCGTGATCTTTACCTAGAGACTACAGTCTGTAAAATCTTAGTATATTGCCTTTGAGTCAACGTTCTATACAGTTTATGATTATGTGATATATTGTTAGTATCCTGTTCTCACTTAATATTATTTCATGAGCACTCTCTGAAGTTATTAATTATGATTCATTATGGTCATCATTATTTCCGTTGTCGGAAATTTGGCTGTCAGTTTTTCGTGATTCTAAATAACAATTTGATGAATGTCTTCTGACTCAAATCTTTATGTGTCGTGAGTTGGTATTTATTTTCTCAATCTTCACTTTTAAAAGTATAATTCTTATAGTGTATCCTAAGACTACTTTTGAAGACCCTAGATACAGATTGGGATCTTGTCCTCTAGAAAGTTCATGGCAATCCTCACTTCTGTTGGAATAGTATCTGTCCCTTCCAGACTGCATACTCACCTTTCAAAAACGCTTTGCCAAGCTGATGGGTGAGAAAGTACACACCATGATTTTTCAACTTCTACTGTTCTGTTTGAGAGTCTTACCTCTTAAGCGAGTGGTTTGCATCTTGACTGTCGCGTGAAAGGTCTGTTCTGCGGGCTCAGATTTGGGAATTATTTGTTTTCTCCGTGGGAAATGGAGAAGAGGGATTGGTCATGGAATCAAGACATTGGCGGAAAAACCTATTTTCTAGGCAGGCGTCCACGTTGGCTTAATGGGTTCTTTGTTTTCTGTTAGATTTGTAGTGTCTCCTTCTTCCCTTTTAGAGTGTGTCCTTGCTTAGAGTAGATTGTTCCTTTTTCAAATGGATTTTGTACAAATCAGTTAAGTATCTTGGTTACTGAGAAAAATAGATTCAAGATAAAGAAAATTATCTTAAATGGATTTCAAATTGCAGCATTAGCCGAGAAACCTGTTAAATCTCTCTGCCTAATAAACATACATTCATTTTGAATCGCTAAGAAAACATACATCACCCCCGTTGGAAGCTATTTTGTGTTCCTGGACTTTTACTCTCAAACACATCTGGCTGTTTTCATTTCCTGGTGCTCTCTGATTAGCCTTTCTTGTTTGGATGTTGGCAAATAAACAGAGCAATGGTGGGTTTTTTTGGAGGGTTTTTTTTTTTTTTTTTTTTTTTTTTTTTNTTACTGGAAGTGGGTCAGTTAAACAGATATTAGTGAGCATCTATTATGTGCCAGATGGTTTTTCTCCATACTAGAGACAGAACACTGGGAAAGACATAGTTCTTGCCTACTTGCTTCTTCTCTAGGGATGGAGGCGGACTGAAGGCAGATTGATTTGACACATTGTGGTGGATGTGGTGTGTGTCAAGCCAGAGATGGACATAGACAGTGTGGGGAGGTTTGAGATGGTACGTGAGCTTCATCTCAATCCTATTACCCCCATTAAGGGTTAGAAGATGGACAAAGGGAGAAAGATACGGATGGACCAGCCACCGGACCAATAGCAGAGTTGAGGGGCAGAAATAAAAACATGGCGTGCTCAGCGGGGAATGTGTGGCTCAATAGCGCTCTGTACCTTAGCATGGTGTCTTGAACCTACCACTTGCGTCTGGCCCCTCCTGGAACTTTACTAAGATGATAGTAAAGAACTGGAGAGGATGGTAATCTACAAGGGACAACTGAACACGTTAGGGGATGACATCAAAGCAGAAACACCTACACAATTTTGAGATCAGAAGAGGTGGGGTGAATGGTAACCGACAGCAAACTGGATGAGGCTGGGACCCAAGCTCCTGCAGATGGTGGGGTGGGGTGGGGTGGGAAGAGCTGAAGAATGCAGCCCAGTCACATCTCAGAACCCCAGAGACTCAGGCTTTGGAGGCTCTGGGTACTTCTGAGGGCTGGGGAGTAGATTTGAAAACAGGGATTATAGCTGTGCCCCCAGATTCTTTCTCCAACACCACCCAGCCAGGCTCTGCCCTGCCCTGCCTGGAAGAATAGGGGAGATTTGCTCTCCAGAAAAGGCGAGCTCTGGGCTTGAGCTCATAAGATGTAGGCTAGGACAGAGGGATAAGGCAGCATACCATTTGGGGACACCCTCAGCATCATTACTTACCCCCCACCCCCCGCAGGCTTTGACACCCCTGTAAATCAGTACTTTGAAGAATCTATTCTGAGGAAATTAGACTGAGAAACAGGCTAATTGATATGATAGTTGGCTCCCCTCCCCAAATTTCTCAGTTTGTCTCACTTTAAAAAAATTTTTTTAATGTTTGTTTATTTTTGAGAGAGAGAGAGACACAGAGCATGAGCAGGGGAGAGGCAGAGAGAGAAAGACACAGAATCTGAAGCAGGCTCCAGGCTCCGAGCTGTCAGCACAGAGCCTGGTATGGGACTCAAACCCACGAATCGTGAAATCATGACCTGAGCTGAAGTTGGGTACTTAACCGACTGAGCCACCCCGGCACCTAACCTCACTTAATAGTTAGGCATGCCTGTTGTCAAGCTCCATTTGTCCACACATAGCTGTCTCAGTCTGAAATAAGAAAGGAGAGCCAGGATCTCTGGACATCTCTGGAGCGGCTCGCTTACAAAGGGCCTTAACGACAGCAGCAACAATAGAAAAGGCATCTGGAGGAGGAAGAGACTCTAAACTTGAAAACTCAGATAGCTGACTTAGATCATGGAATATCTTGTTTTGTTCACAGAACAAGACCAAGTGCTATGGTAAAGTAAGAATCGGAGAGTAACAGAGAAGTCTGGCAAGTTAAAAATAAGATGGGAATAAATAATTCAATAAGAGAGTGGAAGTTAGCATTGAGAAAAACTTCTGGCAGATAGACAAAAAAATGAAAAACAGGAGAGAAAAATCAAAGAAGTGGATTCATCCAGCTGATTTGACATTAAATAATAGGAATATTGGAAAGGGAGCAGAGAAAATGGCCAGATTAATGGTGTAGCATAATTTCCCAGGCCTGTAGAACACAAGCTTTCAGGTTAGAAGGTCCCTCCCTGTGTCTACGGATCAATGAAAAGAAAACTTAAACCCACATCATGGCACGTGAATGTTTTTGCCCAGCATCTCAGATCTCTGTTTCTAGCTGGGATGCTGCCTGATGCGTGAATGAATCATTTAATAAAGCCAGTGAGATCTTGAAATTAAAAAAAAAAAGTAAATGTAAAATTTCACAACAGCTTGGAGGAGGAGAGAATCCTAAAAGGTTTCAGAGAGAAAAGGTGGATCAAATAAATAGTTGGTATTGCATGTCACAGTAGCAACAACATTGAACTCTAGGAGATCAGTTGACAACACTGTTTTCAACCTTGAATTCTGTGGTCAGCTATTGAATGCTTTGTGCCAGGAGCGAGTGCAGATTAAATACATTACCTTTCTGTAGGGTCTGTACAAGTGTCCCTTCCCTTCATCTGTTTTCAGGAAGCTACTTAAGGATATGCTCCAGCAAAACAATGGGGTAAAGTAAGAAAGAGAATGGTAATAGGATTGAAGAAAGAGAAGAGTACTAAAGGAAGAGCTAATGAAGAGATGTCCCAGAGTAATGGTTTTGACTACATTAAGAGTTATTATTATTATTATTGCTATTATTATTGAGGCATCATTGACACACATTATATTTCAGGTCCGCAACATAATGACTTGATGTGTGTATACATTGTAAAGAGACCGCGACATGTCTGACCAGGCTAGTTAATGTCTGCACACCATTAACGGGTTGCTTTTTCTTGTAACGAGAACTTTTGGAATCTTCTGTCTCGGCAACTTTCACTTGTAAATACAGTACTACTCACTAGAGTCACCATGCTATACATTACATCCCCAGGGCTTATTTTATTACTGACAGTTTCTTCCTTTTGACTCCTTTTACCCATCCCGCCCCCTGACTCTGGCAACTACTAGTGTGCTCTATCAATGAGCTTGTTTTCATTTTGTTTTTAGACACATATATGTGAAATCAGTATTTATCTTTCTCCGCATTATTTCACTTAGCCTAGTGTGCGCTCCAGGTCCATCCATGTTGTCACAAGTGGCAAGATTTCATTCTTTTTCATGGCTGAATAGTAGTTCATTATGTGTGTGTGTGTGTGTGTGTGTGTGTGTGTGTGACATTTTCTTTATCCATACATCCACTGATGGACACTTAACAGTGTTTCCATATCTTGGCTGTTGTAAATAATACTGCAGTGAACATGGGGGTGCAGATACCTTGCTGGGTCTTATGGTACTTCTATTCTTTAATTTTTTGAAGAACCTCTAGGCTGTTTTCCACAGTGGCTGCACCAATTGACTTTCCCGCCAACAGTACGCAGCGATTCCCTCTTCTCCGCATTCTCGCCGACACTTACTTCTTGCCTTTTTGACACTAGCCAGGTGTGAGGTATTATCTTGTGGTTTTGATTTGCATTTCCTTTATGAGGATTGATGGGGGGCATCTTTTCATGTGCCTTTTGGCCATCTGTATGCCTTCTTTGGAACAGCGTCTGTTCAGATTTTCTGCCCATGTTCTAATTGGATTGTTTATGTGTTTTTGCGATTGAGTTGGAGTACATTTCAATATCAATCCCTTATCAGATATATGATTTGCAAATATCTTCTCCCACTTAGTAGGTTGCCTTTTCGTTTCGTGGATGGTATTTTGTTTTGTTTTGTTTTGCTTTGTTTTTGCTGAGCAGAACTGTTTTAGTTTGATGTAGTCCCACATGTTTATTTTCATATTTCTTGCCTTTGCAAGGCTTTTTTTAACCATTCTTTCAGAAAGTTTGGGACTGAATTAGTGATAGAAACAGAAGGGAAACAAGCAAACTTCTGACAAAGCAAAGCAATTGTTAGCCACAGGGGAAAAAAAAACACCAGTTTCTTAAGAAAGGAACTTTAATTGTATATACTCTGGCTCAGCTGGGGACGATATAGTCACACAAATGTAAATGCTGGATATTTTACTTACCAGCAAATTATGATATAGCTGTGTGGGAAGCAGGAGGGAAAAATGTGTGCGTCAGGTGCTGGAAGTATAAGGCCATTCAGTCTTCATCCGCAGAAACAGAGAATCAATGGAAAAGGTCTAAAATTTAAACATGAAGAAAGAGTAGCGTTATCATTGTTATTAAGGTACATGGAGACTGCAGAAAGGAGACGGGACTGTATGTGTTTTGTTTTCAGAAAAGGTAAATTAAGCATTAAGTGTAAATCTACACAAGAAAAGCGTGAAGTGCAGGCTAGGAAGGGCGGAAGTATGGTCGAAGAAAGAGACGGCGAAGAAAGGAAGAGGTAGGTTGGGTGACACAATCACGTTTGCCTTCTTAGATTGTTCTGGCAGCTCTCTGGAAGATGAGTTGGAAGGCGGAATCCAAGATGAATTTGAGAGCTTGCCCATGGGCCATATAGGGTAGCCAGAGGTACCACTGTAAATAAATTCGGGCTCCACAGCAAAAGTTACCAAATGAATCTTTGCTAATTGTAGATTGACTGTTGCCGTCCAAGAGTGGCAAAGGACTTGTCCGTAGAAGCTCTGATATGTGAGCCCTGGGGAGGTGAGGGGAGGCAGGCATCTGGGGCCAGGGTAGTTTCCTTCCTCCTGTGTGAAGTTCAAGTCCCCTGATGGGCAAGATCCTTTTCATGAAGAGAGCCCTCCCAAGCGTAGAGAATTTAAATCAGCTAGTTTCCTTGCGATTTTGTACAGAAGCTTATGTTGCATTAATTCTTAGTGTTTTATTCTCACGCCATGCTTAAAGAAATTGTTTCTCTTAGAAACGTGAAGGAACTTTTTGGGAACGGTGGGGTTAACCATTTGCTTGTCTTGTTGGCATGCAAATGGCTTCTACAGTGTTGTTTTCCATTTCATTTTGATTCTGCGTGGGTTTTTTTTTTTTTCTCTTCCTCTGCCGGACAGATAGTTTAAATCTGTACGAATCCCAAACTGTCAATCTTGCCAATTTCATTTCTTCACTGCTTTAAAGCCGAGAAAGATACCATCCTTTGGAAAGACTTATAATATATTCTATTCTGTTGATGCTGCTTTTTCGTGACTCTTCTGTTTCACTCCTTTATCCATGTAGGGTTTATTTGAGAATATCGTACCTGGAATGTGGTGTGTATCTTTTGTTTAAAATGTCTGTTTCTTTTCAAAGCAGCTTTTGCAAAACAAACAAACAACCAACCAACCTTGTAAATAACTCTTTTATTTGGAGGTGCTATTTGTAATGCAGTTTATGTGTTTTATGTATGTGGGCTTCTTTTCTAAGCTGTATACTGTTCTTTGGTCTCAGGTTTTTTTCTTTTCCTTTCTTTCTTAAAAAATTATTTAAAATGATTTAAAAATTTTTAATGTTTATTTTTGAGAGACAGAAAGAGAGAGAGACAACAGCATGAGTGGGGAGAGGCAGAGAGAGAGGGAGACACAGAACCCGAAGCAGGCTCTAGGCTCCAAGCTGTCAGCACAGAACCCGACATGGGGCTCGAACTCACAAACCACGAGATCATGACCTGAACAGAAGTCGGTTGCTTAACCGACTGAGCCACCCAGACGCCCCCAGAGTGGTTTTTGACTGAAGTCTCCCATCGATCTGCCGGGCACTGTGCGAGCAGCATGAAGAGGAGCTGAGCCCTCTCGGAAGTCCGAGAGCGTGGGGAGGAAGGTAGGTGGCTGTTCCCATGAGTCAGAGAGCAGTGCCAAGGTAGCCTTGGTCTTACTGGCGAGCAGGGAGTTTTTCCTCCTAAGAGAAGGCAGGGCATTTAAGAGAAAACAGCCTGTGCGTCTTAGGGGACTGGACAAGTTCTTAGATTTGAGGGTGAGGGGAACAGCACCTAAACTTTGGGCTAGAACAGAGCTTTGAGGGTGAATTGAGGAAAGAGAAATTGGAGGGGAAGCAGGTGGCCAGATTGTGAGGCACTCATGTGCCAGCCTGGGTTCTAGCGGGGACTTAATCATCGTCAGTCGATGCTGGTGAAGGATGTGAGGCAAGATAGAACTATTGGTATAATCCCTTTTTTACGAAAGATACTGATTAACTGTGGCAGGAATGCATAGGTTAGGTTACAGCAGATGGGGGCTGATAGAAGGTTGGCTAAATATATTTAGTCTTTCCTCTGTCCACCTGATGTTTGTAGAATGCCAGCTGAGTGCTAGGCGTTATCCAATGGGGAGGTTATTGCCACTCTAATAACAGAGTGAGCATTTTATTATTAGCCTACTATTTTTATGGAAATGCCTTCTCTAGCAAAGTAAGGACTAAGCAGGGATGGAGCAGACGGCAGATTCAAGAAAAACTTTCTGAGAATCAGGCAGATGAGGCAACTAACTGGAAATGGATGAAGTGGGTGCAATCAGAAGTTTCTAGCTTGGGAGACAGAGTGAAGTGATTTCATTAACCGCGAGAGAGTTCGTTTTGTGTGGAAGACAGTAGTTTTGCTTGTCCACGTTTTCCCTTAGTTATGGTTTTCCTGAGGCAACCACATGAGACGAATCTGCCAGCTTTATTCATCATGTGACAATGCGCGTGCGAGCGAGGAGGTGACATTTGGTGTCCCCAGAAGTCAGATAAGGCATTAAAAACCCCAGTCCCGTCCCTTGCGGAGATATACCATTCTACATCATATCGTGGCATATTAATGATCTGCTTGCCCGATTATCTGGTAATACGGTGGGCCGGGGGTGGGGGGGGGAACCACCCAGCAGCACAGAAATCTGTCTGTGCTTATTAAAGCCACCGCTGAGATCCTTGTACACTTTTTATGGCTGGCCTCTTCCTCCCAGATCATGTCGGTAATTTATGGGGCGTTTCTACTGCTGTTATCTTCAATTTCTCCTTTGGCCTCCTGCTTATAAATCCAGATGTCAAGTTTCTTTGGAATTCATTTTGCTTTGCTTAGGAAGTCCCCCCTTTCTTTTATTGCCACAAATTCTAACCTGTTATATTCCAACGACGTCCGCCTTGGACGCACCTGGTGTGGGACATCTGTGGACCGTCTTCATGTCATATCCAGAGGACAGCCGCACCAAGTTTGGGTATGGAGTTCAGGAACGACATCCATGCTCCGGGCTGACTGTGGAGATTTGAGAATCATCCAAGTCCAGCGGGTATCTTATGTTGAGTCTCTGTGTGTGTACGCAAGTTATAGTGTTATAATTACCCGACTCAAATTCTCTGCCCCCCTGTGAAAAGGAAGAATCTGATTATTGAACCGGTGACTGGGCTTTTTTTTTTTTTTCCCCTGAATCATTTCTCTGATGATCAGTATCCTGTGTCTCATAGGTCGGTTTCCTAGCAGAGCGAAAGCACCTCAAAGAAGGTCAAGAATCCTGTGTTACACTTCGTCTTTCACAGATGTGGGCACAGAGGGTAACTGTCCCATAAATACTTGTTGGTCGACATTATAAATAGGTGCATGCTTAGGGGTGTCTTTGAATCACTAACCACAATAATTATTCCCTTTTATTGACTGCCTTTTATGTTTTGTCACCGTGCTGCATGTTTTATTGATCTTGTTTAAATTTAACTGCTCTCTGAAGGAGCTGTTCTCCTCTCTGTTTTATAAATGAGTTGAAGGGGGTTAAGAGAGGTTGAGTAACCTGCCCGAGGTCACACAGCTGGGAAGTGCTGGAGTCCAGAGTCAAAACCCAGCTCTGTGTGTGTCTTCGAGGCCTGTGCACTTGCCCCCCCCCGCCCTCCACACACACACCAAGTTACCTCTTCAGGCCATGCCCTGAACCTTCTACTCCATTCTGACACCGTCAGAAGGAAGAAAGGTTCTGAGTCAGAGGAACAGGACAGTTTCTTTGGAGAATTGTGCGTGTGTGTGTGCGCCCGTGTGTGCGTGCTTATGTGCATGTACTTCCTTCATTTGCCTCTCTTTGTCCCTTTTACCCTTTCCAACTCTAACAAAATTCCACCTCTCCAAAATTGCACTTTGAATTTGATTAAGTGTGGCACATTGAGGCCCCATCATATGTGATGTGATAGAATCGAAACCCTCTTTAAGGGATACAGTTCTTTTTTGGGCAAAACTCAGGGAAAAATAAATAGTGCAATATTTATGAGTGTAGGAAGTGTCTTACCATAGAGTTGATTTCACCTACAGGAAGGAACTTCTTCGGCTAGGGCCGGTCCTCACCTACAGCGATGGGGATATGCAAATGGCGGCGCCCTTCATTTACTATCCATTCCCAAAGTATTTGTGCGGTGAATGTTGATCCCATGTTTGTGGGTTCCTTGGGTCTGAAGAGTGTGTTTACATCACTAAAAAACCTTAATCTTGTTTTTCATAGAGGTCAATAACATGGACTTGGATATCTGTCTGAGTCCCAAGCCTCGCCTTGCCTCTTCCTAGCTCTGCACCTGTGGGCAAGTTGTTGAACCTTTCAGTGCCTCAGTTTCCTCATATGTAAGATGGTGATGTGATGGTACTTACTTCACAGAATTGTTATGGGGAGTAAATCGATTATTTCCTGGGAGCTGCATAGACTGATCTACCAGGCAGCTGTCTGAGCCTTTCTCGTGCATGAATGATACCTGATCAATAAATATTAGTTACAGTTCCAGCTTAAAGATCCTTCATTGTACATACCCCTTATCCTTAAAACACCTTGCATGTAATGACAGAATCGTTAGGAAAACATCTACCTGAATAGTAGGGCACAGCTGTATGTGTCTAATATGGAAAACTCAGATCTAGGGTGACAAGTATTTTCTTACTGCCAAGTCAGCACCAAAATCCAGGGGACCCAGCCTGAGACAGATGCCAGGCTGTGATGAGTGCCTGGGAAGGGCATGTGGCTTCCTCAGGCTCTTTCCAGCTGAATCACTTTCCAGCTGAATCAGAAGGGCTCAGCTGTGGGATCCGCCACTTCCCTCCTTAGTAAGGAAGGTCAGTTGGGTGTTTTGAGGGCATAGGACACATAGCAGAAGGTGGCAAGATGATACCAGCTTTGCCATCATCAATGGCAATCAGATCGAAAAGGTAGTACAGTCAGCCCTTGAACAACATGGGGGTTAGGGGTGCTGACCCCCATGCTGGTGACAATCCGTCTATAATGTTTTTTTTTTAAATTTTAATGTTTTATTTATATCTGAGAGAGAGAGACAGCATGAACAGGGGAAGGTCAGAGAGAGAGGGAGACACAGAACCTGAAACAGGCTCCAGGCTCTGAGCTGTCAGCACAGAGCCTGACGCGGGACTCAAACCCACGAACCATGAAATCATGACCTGAGCCGAAGTTGGATGCTTAACCGACTGAGCCACCCTGGCGCCCCATGCCTGTAATGTTTGACTCCCTAAAATCTTAGCTGCTAATAACCTACTGTTGACCAGAAGCCTAACTGGTAACATCAACAGTTGATTCACACATGTTTTATACGTTGCATGCAATTTACATTGCCTTCCAACAAGAGGGTAAGCTAGAGCTTAACGCAGATGTTGTTAAGAAAACCATCAAGAAGAGAAAATACATTTACAGGACTGCTCTGTGAAAAATCTGCAAATAAGGCATTGACGCCATTCAAATCCTGCTTGAATACAGTTCAGACAGTTCAGGGATCAGCTGTAATATGTGTTCTTACCTTTTCAAAAATTGAAATGATTTCTTTCACCACATATTAAAATAACTTTTCCATGTAAAGGGCTGGGTATTGAAAAGCCTAGAATGTTCCTCAAAGTAAGTTCTTTGGAGCTTGCCGAAGATGTGGGTTGCTGGGCTGTCCAGAGTCCTTGGTCTGAGGTCTGGGCTCTTCTCTAGGAATTAATTCCTTATGTTGAGAACCTCTGAAATGGCAAGAGAATTTGAAGAGAGCAGGTGGCATTCCTCTGTGGCCTTGACTGCAGGATGCCTGTGTTCTCAGTGAGTTTTGATTTTTTGAGACTTTCTGTGAAGCTGGTCCAGTGTGGAACTTGATGCAGCCTCTGAGGCTGGCCATCAGCTTGGGGCAGCTGGGCGAGGGCAAAGGAGGTTCTGCCTCATCTTCTGGGCTGGTCTGGGGTCCCCGAAGTGCAGAGAGAACCCTTTATTGCCTCAGTCAGATGCTCCTGCCTTAAAATCCCCGACTGTTCACAGTCAAGAGGCAAATGACCCAATTTTCATCATTATTTCCTGCGGGTAGTGGAACGATGGAATCTTGGAATAAATGTGATTTTTCAAACAGGGGTCTGGAATGTTCTTTGGGTAAGTGTGTGAAATGTGGAAGCTCTAGGGCTCACATCTCTGCAGGCCTGGATCTCCCAACATGGTGGTGCTCCTGGTGGAGCACTGAAGTCACCTGGGGACCTCTCCCCATTGGGATGGCCATGCTTTCCCCAACAGCGATCGACTCAGAATCTCTGGGAGTGCGGCCCAAGCATCAATACTGATTTTTTTAGAAGCTTCCCAATTACCTCAATATCTCATCAGATTGATACTCAGCAGGCTATCATGTTTGGGGAAGTGTGGCCCTTGCATTTGACTCACCAGGGCTGCTGGTTAAAACTTTCAAGTCTTGGGCGCCTGGGCGGCTCAGTCGGTTAAGCATCTGACTCTTGGTTTCGGCTCAGGTCGTGATCACACAGTTTGTGGGATTGAGCCCCACGTTGGGCTTTGCAGTGACCTCAGGAGCTTGCTGAGGGCTCTCTCTCTCTCTCTCTCTCTCTCTCTCTCTCTCTCTGCCCCTCCCCTGCTTGCACTCTCTCTCTCAAAATGAATATATTAAGTTTTTAAAAACCCTGTCAAGTTTTTGGCCCTGCTTGTTAGATTCATCTCCCAGTTAGCCCCTGAGAATAGGCGCTATATAAGTCTACATCTTCACAAGCTGATTCACTGGTATGATTTCAACCGAGTGATTCTTAGTTTTGAAATTTTGAGCATCTTGGGGCCCCACCATTTTCTGAGACAGGGGAAAGCAGGCGGAAGAGAAAAGGAAGGGCAGGGCAGGGTGGGGCTTCCCACGCTTGGGGAGGCGCCCATCCTTCTTACTGGTTTACCAATGAGTCGTACCCCTTGCTCCCTCCTATCTCATGCCCTCTAGGGCATCCATTTAGTAAATGAAAATGAGTAGAAATCAACCTCACTTTGGGATGCGTGGGTGGCTCGGTCAGTTAAGTGTCCGACTTCAGCTCAGGTCATGATCTCACGATTCATGAGTTCAAGTCCCACATCTTGCTCTGTGCTGACAGCTCAGAGCCTAGAGCCTGCTTCGGCTTCTGTGACTCCCTCTCTCTCTCCCTCTCTCAAAAATAAATAAACATTAAAAAAAATTAAATAAAAAAGAAACCAACCTCATTTTGAATGATCTTCCTTTTCGTACTGTATTATACCCCCATGAAACAGTGGACAGCCCTCCAGAGTGTTTCAAACATAGAGACTAGGGTCAAAAGACAGATTCGCAGCTGAGATACTGTTTGCGCTACCAAGGGCATCGTAAGCATGGAGGTCAAAGATTTAGCTCATTTTAAAGAAAAGATTCCATTTCTAGAGGCAGTGACAGCCTGGCTGTCCAAAAGTTTATGAACTTGCAATGTTAATTTAATCTCTCATTTGAACCTGAAAGGATTCTCATCTAAGTGCATTAAAGCGAGGTTGCAGGAAAGATTTGCCTCCGTTTCTGTTCCAGAGAGCTTTCTGGACCAGTTCCAGTTACTCGCATGGGGAACTTGAAATCAGAGGATAGAAACCCAATGTGAACCTTGTCCTGTCTATGCAAATGGATCAGCTCCACGGCGTGTTTACAACCTCCGGGGTTATTGAGTACCAAATGCTTGTTCCCCAGATGTAGATGTGACGGTGGGAAATGGAATTCTTGATTTATAACCTTAAATCAAACCAATGTTGGGATTTACAGCCGCAGTGGTCCTTGCTTCTGCAGCCCTTTGATGCCGTATGTAAGGATTGCGGACATGCATGAACTGTAGGCAAAACGCTCCCCTCTAGCAATGCTCAGAAATTCCCACGATGCCTGTAACTGGGGACTTCTGCAGTTGGCAACCTGTATCTTTCTCGGGGATTCTCCTGCCTGCCCAGACCTACTTCCCCTCTCTGTAGCAGTGCACTCGGAGTTACAGCAAACTCAGACACACACACACACACACACACGTACACATGTACACACACACACCACACGAGAGAGCCCAGGCCAGCCTACACGAGCCTGGTGTAAGCAGCCTGCCAAATTCCACCCTGATTTGTCTAGTGGCTAGTTATGTGAAATACTTCCCTGAAAACATTTGTTTCCCAGCCCTGAATGTAATCAACAGAGGCAAACATCTCTGCAATCACAATGCCGGTTTTTTGTTTTTTTTAATGTGTGGAGTTCTTGGTTGTGTTTGCTCTGAGAGTAAACACCCCCCAAAGTGGCAGCAGGGGAAGTGCTCTGTAACAAGGTGAGATTTACAGCACTGTGAGAGCTGGGGGAGGGGCGGGCGCAGAAGGCTTCTGGCAGAATGGGCGAAACTGGCTAAATTCAGGTATTAATGGGAGTGCTCTGTGTGCACTGCAGAGGGAGACAGGCTCATCAGTATTACAGATGGAATATCCTTGGAGTTAATTTAGAAAAAATTCTGATCAGCCAACAGAGCTTTGAGGATGGATGCAGGCAGAAGAAGACTGTGGCATATGGAGGGAACATATTTGTTCTTGGAAAATCAGTAGAAAATGTTTAATGTCATCATAACCTCATTTGCATAAAAATAGTCATATGCACCAAGCCAAATGAAAGCAAAAGAAGACTTGATGGACCCAATGCCGTGTCGAGTCGCATTTCATTATGAGTAACATCAATAATTCAATTGAATAAATAAATACAAAATTGCTTCAAGTAGATGTACCATGAATTATCATCCCTTGAAAATCCCTTTAATGGTACGTGTTGCAATGATGGAGCACAATGTGCCTCCATGGACAGCACGCTGCTGCACACTTGACCCTTGATAATAATATCGAGCCCTCTAACTCTCAGATGCTTTGTAGACACATGTGAAATTTTTGTAACACAATCCTATTCATAACATGACCTTGAAGAAGCTCTCAGATCTTCGTCATGGTGAATCTAGTCCCACATTGCACATTGGTTCACTTATGCAGTATCTGATCACAGGAAGTTTGAGGTGTCTTGGACTGTGCTATTCTAGACATGAAATTCTTTTATTTTAAATGTTTTTACTGTTCATTTAGTTTTGAGAGAAAGACAGAGACAGAGTGAGGGTGCGGGAGGGCAGAGAGAAAGGGAGACATCAAATCTGAAAGAGGCTCCAGGCTCTGAGCTGTCAGCACAGAGCCCGACATGGGGTTCAAACTCATGAACCTTGAGATCATGACCTGAGCTGAAGTCAGATGCCTAACCAACTGAGCCACCCAGGCGGCCCAAGAATTCTTTTTTTTAATGTTTATTTATTTTGAGAGAGAGAGAGGGAGAGAGAGAATCCTAAGCAGGTTCCACACTCAGCACAGAGCCCAACACGGGGCTCAGTCCCATGACCCATGAGATCATGACCTAAGTTGAAATCAAGTTGAACACTCAACCATCTGAGCCACCCAGGTGCCCCTATACATAATTCTTAATAAATATTTGGAACCCTGGTGGCAGAATTAGAGTCATTGTTCTTGTCTTACAAAGTCTGTTCAGGAGAATTCTTGTGAGTTCTGTTCAGGAGAACTATAAATTGTGGCATGGAGGAAATTGATGGAATTTATTAGTTAATCGATTTCAGTGAACACTTTGAAGGACTATGTAGAGAGCCATGGGCAGGTTCTACGGGAGTTGTGACAGGTGGGTATCCTACACACAGACACGAATTTCTTCATTCAGCAAATACTCATTGATCAGCTCTCACGTACCAGGTACTGTGTTGGATGCTGAAATTATAATGAAAGGCAGATAATAAGCTGGGAAAAAGAAATGCAATATAAATATAGATTGTGGTAAGTGCTTTGAAGTAAATAAACAGAGTGCTGATATGCAGAGTAACTGGAAACAAGGTTGTGGTTTAGAGGAAGGTCCGCTGGGGAAATCGAGGAGAGGGGCAGGAGCCACAACTCAGACATCAGGCAAACAAACGCTCCCAACAGAAACAACAGTCCTCAGAAAGGGCCCAAGTTTGGTGTGGGCTTGGCTTTGTCTAGGAACTGGTAGGAGATACTGGCACATGGTTTGAGGAGGGTGGAGATGGAGGTGGGAACCCGATCATGCGGGACTGTAGGCCGTGGTAAAGAATTTGGGATTTATTCCAATGGGAATAAGAAGTGGCATATTAGGTTGAATAGCGGTCACCCCCAAATGCAAATCTATCTGGAATCTCTGACGGTGGCCTATGGAAATATGGTCTTTACAAATGAAACTAAATTCAGATGAGGTCATACTAGATTAAGGTGGGCCCTATGTCCAAGATGACTGGTGTCCTTATAAAAAGAGGGGAGACACAAAGACACAAACAGACACAAGGAAGAAGGATGTGGGAAGACAGTGGCAGAGCGTGAAGTGATAATGCATCTATAAGCCAAGGGATACCAAGGATGGTCAGCAATCTCCAGGAGCTAGGAAGAAGCAAGGGTGGATTCTTTTCTAGAACCTTCAGCATGGCCCCAAACACCTTGATTTCACACTTCTAGCCTCCAGAGCTATGATTTCTGTTGTTCTAAGCCACACATTTTCTTATGGCAGCTCTAGGAAACTAATATTAATACTAATGGAAGCCACTGGAGTTTTGATACAGGGAAGGGTCATGATCTGGTTTATGCTTTCAGAACATCATTCTGAATACTTTTGGAGCAAGGGCTGTAGAGAGCAAGAGTGAAGCAAGGAGTCCAGTTTGGAGGATGGTTCAAGTAGGAGATGATAGCAACTCCAACTTGGTGAACCTAGGGAGGTGAAGAAATGAAGAGAGGCTGTGTTGGAGGTAATTAAGGGAGACAGCCAGGTTTTAGGTGGAACCATATGGGTGGATGGTGGTGGCATTTACTGAGCTAAGGATGACTGAAAACCGGATAGATTTGGGGAGATATTTAAGAATTCTACTTTGGACATCTTAAGTAGAATCATAGAATAAGCATCCTGTAATTGGAGATACCAGAAAGGTGACTGAACTGTTTTTGAATCTGGAGCTCGGATGAGAGATTGGGGTTGGGAATATACCTTTGGAGGCAGCAGCAAAGAGATGTCCACTAAAACTGAGGTCACTAAAGGGGGCTAGGGATGAGGCAAAGGCCCAGGATTGAGTGCTGAGTCATTCCAAAATTTAGGAAGAAGAGAGGAATTCCGTAAGGGATGTGAAGAGGGAACAGCAAATAGAGAAGGAAGAAATCTGGGAGAATGTAGTGACCTGGAAGCCAAAAGAAAAGAGTATTTCCAGAAGGAAGTGGTCACTAGCCGGGAGTGGTGCTGAGATGCCCGAAGTGTTCAGTGGGTTTGGCGACAGGAAGTTCACTGGTGACCTCCACAAGGGTATTCAGCCCTGATTGGGATCGGCTAAGGAAGGAATGGGAGAGACGGGGTGGGGACAGCAAGCTGACTATTCCTGGTGATTTTATTGTGAAGAGGATAAGAGTCACGGGATTGCATCTAAGGGCTTTGGGAACCGAAGCAGTTTATTGATATCATTACGTTCATTATAAATGTTCATTGTGATGTAACTTCAGACCTACCGAAAAGTTGCAAGAACAGTATAAAAATTCTGCATGCGCTTTACCCAGCTTCCTCAAATGTTAACATTCTATAATATTTCTCTCTCTCCATATGTACATATTTTTCCCCCGGAACTGTTTGGAAATGAGTTGCAGACATGATGCGCCTTTCCCTCTGAATCCTTCAGTATGTGTATCCTAAGAACAAGGCATTCTCTTACCTAAGCACAGAACAAAATGGATAATACTACCTGTCTCCAGAGCTTATCACATACCACCAGTTGTCTCAATGGTGGGAAACCAAAGTGCTCGATCATGTGTTACATTCATTTGCCACATTTTTCGTTGGTTTCAAAATGGTCCTTCAGTGTTTCTTTGTCTTTCAAGACATTGATTTTTTTTTATTTTCAAACTCTAGCAACCATATATATATATAATATATGTAAATACATGTATACATATATGCGTGTTTATTATATGTGTGTGTATGTATACATACATATATATACACACACACACATATATATATAATGTGTATTTTTTTAAGTAGGCTCCATGCTGGGGCTCAAATTCACAACCTCAAGATCAAGAGCCTAGCTGAGATCAAGAGTCAGACACTTAACTGCCTGAGCCATCCAGGTGCCTTGACAGTTGAAGACTGCAGCCCAGTTATTTTGAAAACCATGCCTCAATTGGGACATGTCTGCTTCTTCAGAATTAGCCTCAGGTTATGTCATTGTGCAGGAATACCACTGAAAGTGACGTGTTCATCTCAGCATGTCTTAGGAAGACCCATGTGGGATCTATTTGTTTCGTTACCGGTGGCATTAATGTTGATCACTTGGTTAAATTTGGTGTCTGCCTGATGGTTACATCTCCTGAGCCCTCCAGTACAATGTTGTGTTAGTAAGAGCAGGTGGGTTCCCTTGCCTTGTTTTTGACCCTCACAGAAATCCCTGTAGTAAGACACTGTTTTTAGGACTATGGTAAAATTGTTTGCCTGGTTAAGAAAGTATTGGGACGCCTGGGTGGCTCAGTCGGTTAAGCGTCCGACTTCGGCTCAGGTCATGATCTCACAGTTTGTGGGTTCGAGCCCCGCATCAGGTTCTGTGCTGACAGCTAGCTCAGAGCCTGGAGCCTGCTTCGGATTCTGTGTCTCCCTCTCTCTCTGCCCCTCTCCGACTCATGCTCTGTTTCTCTCTGTCCCAATAATAAGTAAACATAAAAAAAAAAAAGTATCTATATTCCTATTTTCTTGAGTTTTTTAGTTAGGATAAGTTGCATTGGCTGAAGGTTTTTCATATTTTCTATACTTCTACAAATAATCGTAGATTTTCTTCTCCCCTATTGTGTATTATGTCATTCGAGTTTCTTATACAGAAGCAAGTTTGCATCCCTGGAATAAATTCCACAAGGCCATGGTGTATTATTTCCTGAATGTGATATTCACTCTTATCATATTACAACTTTTGCAATAGTATTTGTAGTTCTGTCTCTTTCTCTCTCTCTGTGCTGTCCTTAAGAAGTTAGGTCTCCATAAAAAAGATTTAGGAAGTTCTCTCCCTTTCCAATGCTCTGGAACAATTAATGAGAATTATGACTGTGTATTTTTTGAAAGTTTGGTAGAGTTCACTTGTGAAACCTCTGGGCCTGAGAGTTCTTTCTGTGATAATTCCTTGCTGGTTTTCTTACTTTCTCCTGGGGAAACAGGACTATTAAAGGTTTCTGTTTCTGATGAGGTCAACCTTGGTAAACTGCCTCTCCCTAGGATATTGTCTGGTCCATCGAGGCTTCCAAATTTATTTGCGTACACCTACAAATTTTTCTTTTAAAATGTGGCATCAGCAGTTATTTTTCCCTTTGGTTTCTTCTTTTATATTTTTCTGCTTTTTCCTTTTTTTTGATTAAACTAGCTACAGGCTGTCTTGTTTTGTAAATTACTTTTTAAAAACTAGAATTTAGATTTATTGGTGAGATGGTGTGTTTTTCCATTCTCTAACTCATTGACTTTTGCTTTTGTATTCAGTATTGCCTTCTTCGTATTTCCTCGTGGCCTACTTTTTGTTCTTTTTCTAGCTTTCTGAGCTGGTAATGAAATTCAAGTATTTTTATTGCTAAAAGATTTTTTTTAGTTGATTTATTTATTTTGTGGGAGAGAGAGAGGAAGAGAGAGAGAGAGAGAGAGACAGAGAGAGAGAGAGAGAGAGAATCCCAAGCAGGCTTTGTACTGTAGTGGCTCAATCCCAGAAACCATGAGATCATGACCTGGGCCAAAATCAAGTGTCAGATACTCAACTGACTGAGCTACCCAGGCACCCCTATTGCTAAAACTTTTTAAAGCTTTGAATATTCTTCTTATTTCGGGCTTGAAAGTTCCCCACTGACATTATGTGGTGTTTTCATTACCATTATTTTTCAGAAGTACTTTAATTTTGGTTTCTCCTTATCCTGGACTCATGATTTGTTCAGTAGTTTTTTGTTTTTTTTTTTTTTTTAAGTTTCCAGGTGGATGGCTTTAAAATATTTATTCAGGGGCACCTGGGTGGCTCAGTCAGTTGGGTGTCCGACTTCGACTTAGGTCATGGTCTCACGGTTCATGGGTTCGAGCCCCGCATCAGGTTCTATGCTGACAGATAGCTCAGAGCCTGGAGCCTGTTCAGATTCTATGTCTCCGTCTCTCTCTGACCCTCCCCTGCTCATGCTGTCTCTCTCTCTCTCTCTCTCTCTCTCTCTCAGAAATAAATAAAACATTAAAAATAAAATAAAATATTTATTCATAATTTCTAATTGTATTGCATTGCGATCAGAGAGTGTTGTTTGTAATATTTCTATTTTATGATAGGTACTCAAGTTTCCTTTGTGGTTATTTTTTACAACTTCCCCCGAGGTTGAAAAGAAGGCATATTGTCTTTTTCTAGGAGTAAAGTTTGATGAATGACCATAAATTCTGCCATGTTGGTTGTATTATTTAAGCATTCTATATTTTTACTCATTGTCTCTTTGATTTGCTTATACTAAGAGTGGGGTGTTAATATTTCTTATTAGTGTGGGCTCTTGCCTATGTTTTCTTATACCTACTGTGTTGATTCCTAAAGATGGCTGCTGCACTATTTGGTGCATAGATAGGAAACATTTTTATATCTTCACTGTGAATTACAGCTTTTAGCATTCTAAAAATCACCTTTATTCCATTTAATTAGTTGCATTTAATGCCTTTTTTCTTGTATCCACATTCGATGGTATTGGGATCATGAACCCTGCTTTTTCCTTTTTATACTGTTAATGAGAATTTGAAGTTTTGAGAATTCTTCATCTTTTAGTAATGCTATAATTATATTTGTTCTTTTACCCATTGTTAATTACTATTTTAGATAATGTGGTGAAAAAGTTGGATTATGGGAGCCCAAAGTTCTCATTGATGTTTTTTTTAATTTTTATTTTAATGTTTCTTTTTGAGAGAGAGAGTGTGTGTGCTTGTGTGAGAGGGGGCAGAGCAGAGAGAGACACACAGAATCTGAAGCAATTTCTAAGCTCTAAGCTGTCAGCACAGAGCCCAGTGCGGGGCTTGAACTTACAAACTAAGAGATCATAACGTGAGCTGAAGTCAACTGAGCCACCCAGGCGCTCCTCTCTTGGTGTTTTTAAGTTGGGAGATACTAGATTTAAAGTTCATACTGATGAGAATATTGACCTACATCAGTGAAGCGATTACATCAAATCCTTTGAGCTCTTGGTATACTACAGATTCTTAGACCCCACTCTATGTAGACTGGATTAGAATCCCTGGAAGTGGGGCCCAGCAATTTGTATTTCAAGGGACACCTACTTGGTTCTTTGCTCTTTAAAGTTTGGGAGTTACTGGGGCACCTGGGTGGCTCAGTTGGTTAAGCGTCCAACTTCGGCTCAGGTCATGATCTCACGGTTCGTGGGTTCAAGCCCCACTTCGGGCTCTGTGCTGACTGCCAGCCCAGAGCCTGGAGCTGAAAAAAAGTTTTTAGATTCTGTGTCTCCCTCTCTCTCTGACCCTCCCCTGCTCACGCTGTGTCTTTCTCTCTCTCTCTCAGAAATAAATAAAACATAAAAAAAAATTTTTTTAAGTTTGGGAGTTACTGGTGTAGATGGGAAAAATGATAAAGTCAGATACGGAAACAATTACGCTTGGTTACAACACTGCAAACCCAGAATCTGGGGGACTTTGGGTAACTCATGTAATATTTATGGGTCCCATTGTGTCATCATTTATATATTCATTCAACAAGAACTCATTGGTCACCAGTAAGTTCTTTTAGGTTTACTAATTTCTTTTTAAAAAATTTTTTTTAACATTCATTTTTGAAAGACAGAGACAGAGCGTGACTGGGGGAAGGGCAGAGAGAGAGGGAGACAGAATCCGAGGCAGGCTCCAGGCTCTGAGCTGTCAGCGTAGAGCCTGACGTGGGGCTTGAACTCACAAACCATGAGTTCATGACCGAAGTTGGACACTTAACCGACTGAGTCACCCAGGCGCCCCTGGTTCATTTATTTCTTGATGTAAATTATAGCCATCAGAAAGTTAAAAGAAAAAATCTCTCCGTATATTGTATTTTACACCTTGCTGTTAAGAGAGAGGAACAGATGACAATCCCATATCTGAAATTCAGTAAAACCAAAGTGGTTTCTGCGTCTGTCATTGTATGCAGCTCAGGCCAATTTCCCATGCCTTGTCTGTCTGCTGGGTGTGGGGTGGCGGCGATGCTCTATGGCCGTGTTCCTGGAAACTTGCAAAATGAATTTTCCATCACAAAGTACTTCTTCCTTCTGGGCTCCTTGCTTCAGTGGCTCCTGGGACCTGGAAATCACATTTCTTCCTTTTCCTTACAAGTTGCGATGATGGAGATCACATCTTACCTGAATTGGTAGTCTTAATATCTGGATGATCAAGGGCACCTGGGTGGCTGAGTTGTTTAAGCATCCAACTCTTTTTTTTTCTTAAGCTTTGTTAATTTTTTGAGAGAGAGAGAGAGAGGGACACAAATGAGTGGGGGAAGGGCAGGGAGAGAGGGAGACCGAGAATCCCAAGCAGGCTCTCTCCTGTCAGTGCAGAGCCCAGTGCAGGGCTCAAATGCACTAAACCATGAGATCATGACCTGAGCCAAAATTAAGAATCGGATGCTTAACTGACTGAGCCACCCAGGTGCCCCTAAGCATCTGACTCTTGCTCTTGGCTCAGGTCTTGATCTCAGCATCATGAGTTCAAGCCCTGTTTTGGACTCCACACTAGGCTTGGAGCCTACTTCAAAAAAAAAAAAAATCTGGATGATCAAATGAACTAATTTTTAAACAAATGAGTTCACTAAAAGGTTTTAGAAAACAGCTAGGATATCTAATTGTTTGCCGTAGATTTAGTTTATACTGTGTATGTTTTCACTGTAGTTTGGTTGAGCCATAGGAAATTGCCTACATTTGCCCAGAAATGGCACTTTCCTGGGATGCAGACTACCACTTCCACTCTCTGAAACTTGGCCCCGGGTGTGGTCTGGCCACTGCCTTCCTGTTAGTCGGGAGAGTCAGGTGACCGTTCTCTGCTTTTTGCTTTATTATGGGTGAATTATTTACTTAGACACCTTGTCAGATTTTTAAACAGTTCCTTTTATGCAACCAAGGGCTGAATGAATTATCTCACACTCAACTGGAAGACCTTGAATGGAAATCGGCCCAGGATTGGATTGTCATTTTTCAAAATACGGTCTCGCATTTGAGTTGGGAGTTGGGGAGTCAGCTAGCTTGATCGGTGCGCCCCTCACGGCAAGCCTACCTTAGCACTTGAACCCCACTACCTCCACTCTTCAGTTCTGGAGATGGCCTTGACGCTCCCTTTCCTTTTCATGCCTCTTTCCTGTCCCTTCTCACTCTTAACTCTCGGGAAGAATCTTCGGTTCAATTCAACAAATAGCAGGTGCATGTTTACTGTGTGGCAGGCACAGAGCTAAGGGCTTAAGGAATGTGGAAATGGACGTGACATGTTCCCTGACTGCAAGGAGTTTATAATCTGGTAGGAGAAGTGGGCGTGTGCAGCTGGAATATTCAGCAGCATAAAATAGCCATGACATTGACTTCCCATTGAGTTTTACTCTTGTTGCCTAGGTTGAATGAATGCCTCCTGCTTCAGGTTGTAAAGCCTGGTGACGGTGGTACAATATATGTTATAAATAGCATTGCATCTTGACTGCAAATGAACCCAGGGGGAGAGAGAGAGTGCGTAGAGAAGGGCAGAAAAGGTTGAGTGCAATCTGGACATTCGTTTGGGGGAGCGAACTGTGGCTGGGCCCAGGTGCCCTTCACGTCTGGAAGAGGCTGCCTCTTAACCCGCGTGAGATTTTTTTTTGTCCCTGTGACCAAGACCACGTTTGGTGAGTGTGTCTGTGTGCAAACTTGCATTCTGCCCGTGAGGATGTGTGTTCATGCTTAACTGATTCAACGAGTACATTTCCCTCAACATATTACACCAAATGTACTTAACGGCAATTAGAATGTTTGCCGCCTGCTGTGTGCAAATCTCCCCAGAAAACAAAACTCTCCTAAATGGCAGTATAAGTAATTCTGAAGATTAAAGCCAGTGATTTGCAGAGTGCTTGGTTTGTTTGCTTCCTGCAAATATCAAGATTAACAAAGAAATTCATTGATCCCATTTCGCCTCCTCGAAGCTTGGCGCGTGGGCCTGGGGGAATACATCACACGTGGCCGTATGACTCAGATGGAGACTTGTTATTGCTTTCTTTTATGGCCAAGATGCTGATTTAGTGGCCTTTCCCTTGGCAAAAGTATCTCGACAAAACAAATCGGTTTATGTATATTACTACGGGAAATGCTCCACCCAGCCCTTCCCCCGAAACAGCCTTCTCGATGGGTGTGAAGCAAAGTGTGACCAATTTACAGCTGTTGAAAGGGCAGCTCGGGTCCCAAGTCAAGACTGTACTTTGTGTGATGCCGGATGGATCTCAGCCACTCTGGACAACTGCAAAAACAGTTTCTTTGCTTCTACTGTGAAAACAGGGCCTTGAACAAAACGCTCTTTGCATATCCCTTCCATCGCTAATGTGCGATCATTCTGGACCGTGGACCATGTGCCCTGGTTTACACCAGGCGCCGGTAAACACACTTGCAGTCGTGAGGCAAAATCTTTGCCCTTGGAGCAGAGACATCGTCTCCAAACATACGTGATGTCCTGGGCACCCTCTTCTTTTTAAGTTTACTTATTTCTTTTGGCAGAGTGAGAGAGAGAGCACAAGCATGGGAGAGAGAGAGAATCCTAAGGAGGCTCTGCACTGTCAACACAGAGCCCAGTGCAGGGCTCAAACTCACAAACTGTGAGATTATGATGTAAGCCAAAGCCAAGTGTCAGATGCCACCCAGGCGCCCCATGTCCTGGTCGCTCTATAGCAACCAGCTGCCCATGCTAGCTGCCATTTAGACAGTTTCTTGGGACAGCGTTACCTCCCTGTCCCCTTTCATCCAGACCCTCCTGCCCTCACTTTCACCCCCCCTTATCTGATCTCAAATCATCCCTCCACCTTGTCCTCCATCCCAGGCCTTTCCTGTTCCTCACTCCTGGGGTGCTTAGGAAACTTGCCCATAGCTGCTAAGTGGCACACCCAGGATTCAAAGTCACTCCTGCTTGAAATCTTGGATGCCAAGCGTGATCCATGTAGCTCTGGCCTCCTCATCAGCTGGGACTTGTTAGAAACGCAGGATCTCAGACCTCACTCCAAACGCACTGCATCAAAATAGGCTTTTGAACGAGATTCTCTGGTGGTTCGCATAACACTGTTGAGTCCAAGAAGCCTGGTCTTAGACCAGTACCCTGACCCAGATTCCCAGTAGGCTTTATTCCCGCCTTTTGGACCAATCCCCGAGGCATCTTGGCCGAGTCCCCACAAGCCAGGCGAGGTGGCTGGTGGTCTTAAGACACTTTGACTTGCACATCTCCTGTGCCTCTCGGGTGGCCGGACCTACCAAGCAGACCCCCCCCGGGGCAGAAAGGCTGTCCTGCCCTAGTGCTTTCCGGGCCCGAGGACTTTGCTACATCCGACATCATTAAAAGCAACCGAGGCAGTGTGGGGGGGTCAGCAGAGAGACCTGTAGGTCCCGTAACTTGCGGCCCAGACAAGGAGCTGCAGTAACGGGGTTCCCAAAGGGGTTGAATAATCGTACACCGACTGATAGGGAGGCAAAGTGCCCCAACTCCCCGAACTCCCTGACTGATAAGTAACAATTCAGCACTTTCTTCCACCTGTAACATATGTACTTGCACCCTGTCTGCTTCTCTGCACAACAGGCCCATGGCCTGCCTAGAACTAGCCAGGTACTGGAAGGGTCCACAGGCTGCCTGGGGCGGGCGTGGGGGTGGGGGGATGCAAGGCTCCTCTGAAATTCCAGGATGTGCCGCATGAGATGTCTGCTACACGTGACCGGACATCAGTCCAAGAAGTCCCAGCTGGAGATCCCCTTCAGCGCTTTTCTTGACATACATACAGGCTTCCCTTGCTGGCCTTTCAGGGGGTCCCTTGGGGCTGTCTGTGGCTGCAGAAAGCTTCTGATGTTCCACCCTGAGCAAGCCCCATCATCGCCAGTATTGTGCATCTTCTGTAGTTTTGTGCCGTCCCTCACGCCATACACCTACCGACACAGAGGCTGTGCGCGCAGGGAGAAGTTAGGGACCTCTCCTGACCTACCACCGGTAGATTGAAAAAGAAGACGTATTTCTGGAGCCAACCTCCTGCTTCAGGGAGGCCCCCCCCCACCAGAACAGAAGAGGCAGCTTAGGGGTGCCTTCGTGGAGGCTGGGGTCTGCCTCATGCCTGACCTTGTAAGCCAAATTGTTCTTCCCCATTCTCTCTCCTGACTGGTCCGGATGCTGAGTTCAGTATTGTGGAAACATGGGGCTAACTCTTGGTTCAGTACGCTGATTTCTAACTCCCTGAACTCGGATGTGTTGATCCGCCTTCCACCATTCCTGGCAGTGTGGACCTTGGTGTTCCTACAGTGTTTCCTTTGCAGGCATGGGTGGGGGNCTCCAGCACTCATCTTCAAAGGACTCGGTGCCCTCCACCATCCCACCCAGGCCTGTCCCGGGCCCTCTTCCGTGAGGGGTTCGCGTGGGAGTGGAATTCCCAATTTAACATCATTTTGCCGAGTAATAGCATCCCCATAAATATTCATCTGGACCAGTAGGAGATTTTATGGGGTATTGCGGACATTTTGTTACAATTTTTTTTTTTTTTATCAGAACCCATTTGTGATTACTCATTAAGGCAATTTTTAAACACAGACACACACAGATCCAGAGTCGGGGAGTAAGAAGTCTCAGGACGAGAAGAGTTAGATGTGCCAGGACACTCATTTTGAGAAAGTCATTACTTCGCCTGCTAGACCTTAACACGCTTCCTGCCTGCAATCAGGCCTGCTGGTGGAAGACGGAACAGGATTCTTTAAGGATGTAGGAACGCAGGACCAGAGGGACTCATTTGCTGGGGCCGAACGCCAAGTGAACATTCGTCTGTTGAAACTCGCTTCTCCGCTCTTCCCTTTCCCTCCATCGCCGGGCTTCTGGGAGGAGGTTTTAATTCAGCGTGTCTCTCCTTTCTTCCACTACTCATCGTACAAAACACTGGATTGAAATTTACAGATGTTTCCTGTGGTTTTCTAACTGTCACATCCAATAGATTTTTTCAAGTATTCTTCTAATTTAGTTTTTTTTAATTTTTATTTTATTTGTTTACTTTGGGAGAGACAGCGACAGCATGAGTGGGGCAGGGGCAGAGAGAGAGGGGAAGAGAGGACCACAAGCAGGCTCCGCGCTGTCAGCACAGAGCCCGATGCGGGGCTCGATCTCATGAAAGCATGAGATCATGACCTGAGTCGGACGCTAAAACCAAGATTGGACGCCTAACTGACTGAGCCACCCAGGCACCCCTAGTCTTTCTCTAATTTATTTTTTTATTAAAAAAATTTTTTTAATCTTATTTTTGAGAGAGAAAGAGACAGGGTGTAAGCAGGAGAGGAATAGAGAAAGGGAGACAGAGAATCCAAAGCAGGCTCCAGGCTCCCAGCTGTCAGCACAGAACCCAACATGGGGCTCGAACTTGCAAACTGTGAGATCATGACCTGAGCCCGAGTCAGAGGCTTAACCGACTGAGCCACCTAGGCACCCCTGGTCCATTTCTAATTTTAAAAAATACACAAACAACGGTTGAATGTATTATTTATAAAGTACATAGACGTATATAAAGCAAAGCACCAAGTTGTGCCTCTTAAAGCCCCAGACCCAAACCTTACTCCTCTCAACAAAGGTGACCACTAGTGACCGTGTCATGTGTCTGTCTGACCTTTGCTTATGCATGGATGTGCCGGGCATGCTTGTTTTTAATTTGTTCTGCTACTAAGTTGTTCTTTAAAGGATTTTGCCTGTTTATACTTCAACCAGCAGTGTATGAGGGTGTCTTTCCTCACATTTGACAGGACTCTATAAGATCCGTCTTCGATTTGTTTGCCAACCCAAAGGATTAAAAAAAATACTTTGTTACAGCTCTTGGATACATTTCTTTGATTACTATAGAGTAATTACTACATTATATATAGTGATTACTATAGTATATTACTATAAATGTAAAATTCATATATTTATTGGATATGTTTGTTTCCTTTGGTTTCTGAGAGAGATGTGATTAATATCTCTCAGTATGATTGTGAATTTGTCTTTTATTTCTTGAATTTTCTTTTCTTTCTAAATTTTTAACATTTTTGTTTATTTTTGAGGGACAGGGACAGAGCAGGAGCAGGAGCAGGGCAGTGAGAGAGGGAGACACAGAATCCGAAGCAGGCTCCAGGCTCTGAGCTGTCAGCACTGATGCAGAGCCTGATGCAGGGCTCGAACCCACGAACCGTGAGATCATGACCTGAGCCAAAGTCGGACCCTTAACCAACTGAGCCACCAGGTGCCCCATTCTTAGATTTTTCAGTATATTTTGCTTTGCATGTTTTCAAAGTAGGCTGTCAGGTGCATACATTCCTAACCATTTAACTGTCCTAAGTCATACCTTTTATCAATAAAAAAGATTTCTCTGGCCCTCCGTCCCTTCACGTTTCTTGCCAAGTGACTCTACTTATCTTCTCACTGATTTCCTGCTTTTCTTGCCTTCCCTTCGCGAAACTTCTTTGTTGCTTTGGAGTATCTTTCTAAATGTAGTTTCAAGGGCGCCCGAGTAGCCCAGTCGGTTAAGCGTCCCCTTCTTGGTTTCGGCCCAGGTCACGATCTCATGATGTGAGTTCGAGCTCCATGTCAGGCCCTGCACTGCAGCGCGAGCCTGCTTGGAATTCTCTCTCTCTCCCTCTCTCTCTGTGTCTCCCATGCTCATGCTGTCTCTTTCTCTCTCAAAATAAATAAATAAACTTAAAAAAAATAAATAAAATGTAGTTCAGTTCTACTGGGTATTAGCAGAAGGGTAAGTTGATGAAGGGCATGGGGCCAAATTCAAAGCCCCTAGCCAGGGGTTTCTCTTTTTATGTGGGGGCTGGGGGACATTTCCTGCTGGGCTGCCATGGTGATGTGTGGTCTACTGGCCTTGGCTGTAGGCAGAGCCGCCCTTCTGTTGGACGTGTTTATTGGTGATTTCTTGATGGGCACCTCTGAGCTCTGCGGTTTGCTGGTAAGGGCCGGGGCCACCGTAGGGTGAGGCCCGCTAGTGCCTGAGGCCTCTGGGGAATTTTGAAATCAGATCTGGCAAGTTGCCCCCTCCTTCACCTCATCTCACCAGCCGTCTGTGAGCCCACAGCTCCTCCAAGTTTAGTTTCAGAGCTCAGCTCGTTCCATCTAGGGCCCTGCCTGTGAGATGACTTGTTCATAGTTTTGACTTGAACTGAGAGATGTCAGTTTCTGCCAACAACGTGGTGAGCGGTTAATCTACGAAGAAGATCAAGGAAATAGTTTTCTTTACGTTTGTTCTTCCGGATGGGGTAGAGAGGGCCCTGCCAAGGATCCACCCTGAGACCTCGTGGGTAGAACAGAGCTTTGGGGCCTAGGAGAGGGATTGGAGTGTCTGAGCCAAGCATGAGTACCTTTGGAAGATGTCTTTACTGAGTCCACTTCCCCAGGCCATGTGAAGAGCAGGTGAGCAGACTCGGTGAGGACCTGGAGTTGTGATCTGGACAGTCTGGAATGAATGAGCTCCTCGGGCAGCGAACTTATATGCCCATGTCTTTCTGAGAGCTTGAAACTCGGCCTCTGAGGTCACATCTTGGCCTCACCTGAAATGCTGTTCTTTGATTTAGTCACATGCCCTGTGTGGTCATGGCTCTTCCCTGCTCAATAACCCTTGACTCCCTGGCTTCCCGCTGCTGGAGGACTTAGTCTGGATTTTATAAAATGCCTTCAGAGCACCTGGTTCACCACCGGTTTTTTTTCTAATCATGGACATGCCCCCAAATACTATTACTAGGTGGTACACTATGCGTTTTCTCTCCTCTGTTTGTGCCCATTTTGTTTTGCTCAAAGAATTTTGCCTTTTGTTTCCTCTCTCCCTTCACTGGTCCTCACCTGGAAATGACCTACTAATGCTTTGTGGCCGGGATCAAATTTTATCTCCTCTGCAAACCCTTCCATGGGTGGGCCCCCATCTGGCTCCTTGAAGCCAGAAATCTTGGACCATCCTGAATAAACTTCCCTTGTGACATATAACATTCCATAATTGTAGTTACGGTTTACCTATCTTTTTCTCTTAGGGGCTTGCGAACCTTTCCAGGGTACCAGTGAGGTTTTTGAAAAATTCCTGTACCTTCAACACTTTACTGGGCCATAACTAATGTCCAGTATGTGCAAATGTCACCAAGAAGCTATTGTTTCCACAAGAACAGGGTTTTTTGTTTGTTTGTTTTTTGTTTTTCATTTTTTAAGAGAGACACGAGATCCATGTTAAAATTGAGGGATAGGCACTGTCTTCCATCCACCATAAAATATTTGGAATTATATAACGTCATCACCCTGAGGCGGGAGAAGAGCTTTTTCTCCAGTAATCCAAGGTAGCATCTTCTAACAGGTGTAGGAGGTACCCTAAGAGGAGACTCAGTCTTCCTACGAGTCTAGGGTCTTCATTAAATCTGCAGGATCCCAGAACTGGGCATTCCATACAACCTCTTTAGGTCACAAAGGACTAGATGCCTTTCTCTACTTTATTTATTAATGTATTTTACAAATACTGAGCATCTGGGATGAGCCGCACCTGTGTGCTGGACATGTATCAGCCAAAGAGATGTGGTCTTTGATCTCATGAAACCTACTGGCCGGTGATGGGAAGGGAAGTGTTGGGGACTTCAGCTGCATGGACAGACTTATTATTACCACTGTGCCCCATGTACCGTTTCTGTACCTCCCTCGCCAGCCCAGGATAGGAGGAATTGAGTCAACACATTGGAAGTCTCTAAGTTAGCATAAGATCTTACCTGTGGGATTTTAGAAAGGAAGGCATTACCTGGAGGAAGGTTGAAAAGAATGCAAATTACATGTTATTAACATATCTGAGGGACGGTACAAGGTGACAGGGAACATTCTCCAGGATATGAGAAACCAGTAGAAATGGCATTTAAAGAGGAATGAAGTTTCTTTTTGTTGTGCCCTTCTACTCCAGAGTGAGAGTATATCCTAGCGCTGAGGTCATGAGGTGGTTTGACCAATGGTTATTAATGGGCTAGACTAGACGCCTGGCAAGCTCAGTTGGATGGCTCAGTTTCCTTATAAAACACCCAGGCTTCGGCTCACATCTCGTGTAGCATTATTATCATAGCAAATGGGCAGTTCCCTTAACCTTAAGAAATTGGCAGATAGCTGGAGCTAACTCCGTAATTTAGCCAAAATTACAGTTATTTTATATTAAAGTTTCTCATGCCCTTTCAAAGCTACGTGTTGACTAACAGAGGAAGGCTTACAATTGCAGTGATTGGTTTTATGTGGAAATAATAGAAACCCTTTATTATATAAGGCCATCTTGGAATCGCTTCTGGGTAGAGAGAAAAGGCGGCGGTCCACTTCAGTGGTAGGTATGCTTGCTTTCTAGAATGGATAATGTGAGATCAGGCCACACTATTCTTTCCTCCCATCTGCATTGGAAAAGGTAAAATAGTTGTGATTTTGGTTTCAACTGAGACTTCTGTCTCTGATTGTGGCATCAGAATGCATGCTGTGGGGACGACTTGGGTGTTTCTTATTCAGGCCAACTTATATCCTGCTCCAGTGAAAATCCAAGAGCTTGTAGTCCCTCATAGCAACTCCCTCTAATTCTGCAATATAGTTCCGTCATTTATGTATTAATCTAAACTGATGTGTTTTTCTGTGTTACATTTGCTCGCTCTAAAAAAATAAGAACAGAAAATGTACAAAGAAACAAGAAAAGGTTATTGACCATTCCGTCACATAGAGGCAAAATGACATCTCATTATTGTTTGAGTCTTTTTTATTACTAGCAATGGCCCACCTATTTTTATATGCTTGTTATTTATTTCTTTGGTTCTCTGAATTGTTTGTTCATGCTTTTTGTTTATTTGTCTGTGTTCCATGGGCTCTCGTTATCTTTTCCCCTTGTAATTGCTGTGAACTTGGGGGGTGGGGGGAGTTTGCTGTTTCATTTTATTGTTTCTGTGATCAGAGGCTTACAAATTTATCACACTGTTGAAGGTTTTCAATATCCAGAGTTTGCACGAATATTCCCTTACATGTTTATGTTGCTTTCCTTTTATTTTGAGTTCTAAGGTCAACCAGTTTGTCTATTTAAAATTTACTCTTAGGAGCACCTGGCTGGCTCAGTCAAGGAACATTCGATTCTTGATCTCGGGGTCGTGGGTTCAAGTCCCATGTTGGGTGTAGAGATTACTTAAATAAGTAAATAAACTTAAAGAAATAAAATTTAGTTTGTTGGTAGGGAGACTCTCACGGTTTCCCCCAACAGAGAGGTAGTAGCCCTAACACCATTTATTGTGTGATTCTTGCCTTATTGGTTTGGGGACACTTCTCAGCATAAATTCTCCAAGATGAGATCTGTTTCTAGAATCTTATGTTTCACACGTCCATCATCTCATTCTTGATTAGACGATATTCACTTGATATTGGACTTCAACATCATGTATGTTTCTGGGATGCCCCCAATACCCTTTCCCCCTCGACTGGTTCGGTATTTATTCTTCCGGTTTATTCTTTCCGGTCCCTGTTGGAATTATTTGTCAAGTGCTAAACTTAGTTCTACAGAAACCTTTGAAAGAGTAACATTTGTAGTATTTCTGACTTATGGAAGTAATACCTGTTTGTATAGAACATTGGAGATTACAGTTAAATATCAAGGAATGAACATGTTAAAAAAGAGCATTCAAGCAAGGAAGTTGGGAGATCTAATTGGCTTTGTTACGCGACTGGGCAGCGACCCATTTAGCAAATGGATGGGCGCTCCGAGCAGTTGTGCCAAATGGAAGGTTTTCATAGGAAGGAGGGTGGGGGCAAGAAGTGATGAGCAGGAGAAAGGATCGGTCCAGACAAGGTCACCTTCCCTCAGTGGGGATGGCTGGGGTCTCATTAGGCGGATTACCTTTTTTACTTTGGGGGATGGAGAAGGGCTCCTGTGATGTACGACCTCATCAGAGCCAACAATAGGAAGATTCCTGACTGACTAGTGAAGACAGCACTTCTGGGGAAGGCTGAGACTGCAGTTAGGTTAGGTGTTCAGCCACAGTTTCGTGGCTTGGCTTAGCATAGGTGACTCTGTGGTCATGCCCATGGCTTTGTCTAACAGACAGAAACGAAGATATATCCCTCTACTCAGACCCTCCTTGCGAAATGATTTTGTTTTTCAGAGGCTAAGACAGGGGTCTTTGGAGTCAGGTAGATCTGGGTTTAAAGTCTCACTCTGCCTACAACTCACTTGCCTTGGGGCTAGTGACTCCAAGCCTCGGTTTACTCATCGGTACAATGGGTATACCTACATTCCTGGCACACCGTGAAAAGTCATGTGATAATGTATACACTGGAAGGTTCCAGCACCACGCGTGGCTGCAAGAGCTGGGCCCACACATGTGTTTGTGTTTTCAGGGGTTGGGGGAGGCGTCACCTTTTTAGTACTCATCCTCCGTCTTCCTCTCAGGGCAGAGGGCTAGCTCAGTGCTTCTCAGGTGATGGCCAAGGGCATGAGAACCCCTGGAGGCTCATGCTTGGACCTGGCAGAAGCCCCTCACCTTGTTCTGAAAGTCAAAGTGAATCGTGTGGCCATGCCCAGATCCATGGGTGGAGAAATCGACTTTGCCTCTTTCCTCAGAAAATCCTCCAGGAAGAAGTCACTTGGCATAGGACCCGCACACACCGAGGGGTGAAGGGTTAATGCACTTTGCCACACAACATAAACAGACTCAGCCAAAGTGCTCTGGCAGTTTGGGGAGGGAGAAGACACTTTCGGGTTAAGCGAGGCAGGGTCAGGTTAGTACGACGGAGGCCCGAGGGGCTGGCGTGTCGGACTTGAGTCCCATGGAGGAGGGCCTGCCCTTGGGGAAGACTTTCTGGGCACAGATACAGTAGCACCAAGGACAGAAGAGTGGCCCAGATGTGGGAAGAAACAGCCATGTCTTGGGGATCAGTGTCCCCAAAAAGAAAAGACAGGCTGGACTGGCCAGTTTGGCCAGAACACTGAAAGGAAACGTAGTCAGGTGGGTAACGCATCTCTCATGGCTGCATTGAAGTTCTAGGAGACAGGTCTTAACCCCAGATTGGAGCTCCGTGAGGGGCTGGGTGTAGGGCAGTGAGGCTCCTGCCAAAAGCAGAGCGTTTTAGGGCCCTTCCATTCCTCTGAAGGATCAGACCGACCGCGTTCTGGGTCTGCTGGGCCCCAGAGCACAGCTATTTATTATTTCCAGTTTGGATCATTTCCTAATGCGTCTTGGCCTCATGCGGCCGCAGGGGCATCCCCCGTTCATTGCACCCCCCGTTCGGAAGGTTATGGAATAAATACCATGTGTGAATAACGTAGGCAGCATTTCCTGAGCCTTAAGCGCACGGAGGTTTTCTCAGCTCTGGCCTGAAACTGTCTGCATTAATTTACCCTTAATTGCTTTTAGAAATTCTGTTCCTGAGCCATTGCTTAATGAAACTCCAGAGTTTTCCTTTTCTTTTTCTGTTCTCGTCAGTCGACTACTACAAGATTAGCTTCCTCATATCCGGAGAGATCCATCTGTAGAGCTGAGAATCTGCCCCTCTCCCGCTCCCTGCCCCTACCCCCCAGTCCTCCTCTCCCCACCCCCCAACCATGTCTGGCTCCTCCTTTCCCTTCTAGAAAAAGCATGCTGCACAAAGCAGGGACCTGTGGTCAGAGTTGAGGGTTAAAGGTGAATCAGCCCTTTTCACAAAAAAAAACCCCAAGACTTTCCAGAGATACAGAGACACAGAGGGTGCCCATGTGACCTCTGACCCCACCTTAAAACTGTCCTAGCTGCCACCTGGCCAAGGACAATGGAGTTTCATGGATTTTTTGGCTACAATGACCTTGTCCTTGGAAAAGCGGCTCTTCCGGACTCTGAGAAAGAGACGTCCCAGGAAAGCCACCGTGGTTCTGTGGCCCCAGTAGGTCACCAGCTCAAGAATCAAAACTGGTTTGGGAGAAGAGTCCAAGATAAACGTTTGTAGGAACTAGGCCGGCAGGGGAGGCCTTGTGTATCCTTTGGGGCTTGAACGCGGCGTGGGCCCGGCGCTGGTCTGTCCCTGACAGTGGAACCATCCGGCCGTGTGGCCTCAGTTCATCCCCTTCCTCTGCGTGCCTGTGGAAAGCCCACGAAAGGTATGAATTCTTGCCCCAGAAGAAAAACAAATCTCTATGCCCATCACATCTTCCATTCGATTTTGGAGGCTTTTCCTGCATGGGGGGGCTCTGTGGACCCCAGGACAGGACCCCGTACCAGGAATGGAGCAGACTGCATCCTGATTCCCAGAAATCACCCCAGTGTGACCGATCTGCGGGACATCCAGGAACTCGGATGCTGAGGAAGGCACTTTGTTCCAGAGCCTGGCTGTGCGGGAACCGAGCTAATGAGGTGTGCTGCTCCTACCTGGATGAAGGGTGCCGAGCTCAACTTGAGGAAATTGAACCACTCAGCAAAATGTGCCTTCTCCCTGGTAATGAGCAGGCCAGTAGAGGGGCCTCCTGCATCTCGGTTACTCAGTCTTATTTTGTAAGGTTTGCTGTTGCTAAAAATGATACCACTCGTCCCTTGGATTATAGGAGAGGCTTGATGAGGAGGGAAGAAAGGGAGGGAATATCGGCCTGGTTAATGCACTTGACCCAAACAGGCTTTCGGAATTTGAGTTCTGATTAGTAAATCAAAGGAGACAGCAGGCAGTTGAGTTCAGGGTGGTGTCTTTTTTAAGTGTTGAAGCGCCATCATTGATGTTATGATTCAGGAGACAATAAGTGATGTCTTTGATCATAAAAAGAGCAGAGAGAAGACATGGGGAAGGTAGGAGGGTTTTCAATGGCTCGTGCAGTAACCATTTATCTGCCAAGGACTAGTGCTGGGCTCTGGGGACACAAGGAGCCCAGCTGCCCCGAAGTGGGAGAGAAGAGAGTGAAGGGTAGGTATCAGGATGGCAGCTTGCGGGGGGAGAGAAAACAGCAGAGGACAGGAGAGTGCCCTTCGGGCTGGGAACATGCCTGGGGTGCGCGTGTTAGGCAGAAAGAAGAGCACTTGAGGCAGAGAGGAAAGAGTGTGAATTGAGAGAGGGCATTCCTGGTTCTGGGAAATATGCATGGTTCACGGTAGCTGGGGGAACGGTGTAGGAGCTGGGGTTGGAAGGATGGGCTGGGGCTGAACTGGGAGCCAAGCAAAGGAGTCTGAACGTGACTCTGAAAGCAAGGGAGAAGGCAAGGAGATCGTTAACGTGGACGAGTGTCCCGTTTGCATTTTTGGAAGCTCATGCTGGGGGCACCTAGGTGGCTCAGCGTGGGACTCTTGATCTCAGGGTCGTGAGTTCGAGCCCCATGTTGGGTGTAGAAAGATCATGTTGGCAGCAGTGTGGCCAGAGTGAGGCTGAGCTGCAGAGGGGCAGGCTGAAAGAGGACTCCAGTAAGTGGCCTTTTTTTTTTTTANGGGACGTGGAGCCAGGGCAGTGCCAATGGCCGGGGGAGAAGGGCAAGGGCCACAAAGAGAACGTCAAGATGGCAGAACCTTCAGGATTTGGTGGCCGACTAGACCAGGTGAATGGGTCATGATTCAAACTTGCCTCTAGAGAAGAGAAGGCGGTGCCCCGCGATGAAGACAGGAAGACGCAGACAGAGCAAGGTGTCAAGTTTACGCGTGCTGACCTTGTGGGGTTTACGAGACATCCAGGTGGCCGCGTCCAGTGGGAAGCCGATGCTTGAGCGAAGGTCCAGGCTACCATGTGGGTTTGGAAGCTTCAGGGCATGACAGTGAGAGCCAGAGATTAGGATAGAGTCACCCGGTTAGAGTCTATAAAGTGAGACCAGCAAAGGGCAGAGAAGGAGCCTTGAGGAATCTGGGGATTTGGAGCCGGAGCAGAAAGGCAACTCGGGAAAGAGAACAGGTGGCCGGGGCTGAACATGTGGGTGAGAGAGAGCGGAGGTGGGACTCGGGGGGACCCTGGGCGTCCCAGCGCCCAAGAGTGAATCACATTTACATGAGGGGAGAGGCAACAATGTTAAATCCTGCAGAAATGAGGGTGGGAAGTCTCTGCCGAGCCTGGCCACACAGATGTCATTGGAAATTAACGAGCAGTTTTAGCGCAAGAGGGTAGCTTGAAGCTAAGTGATGGTAGTGGCGGGGGGAACGGAGGGGAGAAGGCAGGAGAGACCTGAGATGGGAGAAGGACGGTAATTAAAGCCGTGGGAGAGGGTTTTGTTTTGTTTTGTTTTTTTACCTTGTTTAATTGGGAGAGACCTGAGTATCTAACTTCCTGCCTCTGCTTCCTTCGGGGGAGGAGGGGTGGAGGCCTTACACTGACGGTGTCTCCCATCTGCACCTGCAGAGGAGACGCATGCCGAACTTGATGGGGACCTGGGCCCGGGGTCTGCCCGGATGCCAGGTGAAGCTGATGCTAGAGGCCCCTGACCACTTTTGGAAATTCCTGCCGGTGGCCTTGATTTCCTCTGCGGAGTAAGAGGCACATTTCCCTACACGAGGGAGGCTGGCCAGAGGAAAATGGTAAAAGCAGAGAGCAGTGGGTGGCTGGGGGGAATTGAGGGCTTTGGTCTGCCTCAGGGCAGCTCCTCGGAGGGCCATGGAGGCTGGAAACCTTGAATTTGTCTTGTCGTCAGCTGCACGTGTGAGACTTTCTCTCTTTATCTGTCTCTGTCATTATACCAGGTAGTCTATTTACAGGTGGATGGAGAAAGAGAGAGAGAGAAAGAGAGGGGAAAGGGAGAGCTAAAGAGAAAGAGAGACATTTATTTAAAAGCATTTGGCATACACAATTGTGAAAGCTAGCGTGTCCAAAATCTGCAGGGTGCACCGGCACCGTGGGGACCCAGGGAGGAACTGGTGTTGCAGCTAGAATCCAAAGGCAGTCTGCTGTTGGAATTCCCTTTTCCCTGGTGGGGGCGGGGGGAACCTCAGTCCTTTTTCTCTTCAAACCTTCAGCTGATTAGATGAGGCCCACCCACATTATGGAGAGTAATCTACTTTAACCCAAGCCCGCTGGTCTACATGTTAATCTCATGGGGGAAAAAAGTACCTTCAGAAACATCTAGAATAATGCTTGGCCAAACTACCACGGCCTAGCCAAGTGGACAGATAAAAGCAAGAATTCGAAGCAGTGAGCTGTGCTTTGGGATGTGACCTCATCATCTGCCCCCCCCCGTCCACAGTGAGCCAGAGAGAGGAGGGAGCGGTTCAAGCGGTTCATCTCCTTGCTGGACGGAAAGCGAAGTTGCTGTTGTTGGTGTGACATGGGAAGCAAGTGGAGTAGTCTGAAGATTCACGTCAGTTGGCGTGTGCGGTCTCAATGGTCATGGACATTCCGGGCTCGGGAGCTTGGGCATTTTTGCAGTAGGGCTTCCAAGGAGGGGTCCCATTTCTGTTCTTGGTTGCCCGTAACCCGTGGCTTGGCACAGACCCCTTTACACATTTGTCTTTTCCTTCCTGATTACCTCTATCTGGCAAGTGGACACCACTGTTTGGAGAATGAATCCCCCTTGCTAAGTGGCCGGGCCACAGCGATGCTTTCTTGGGGATGGGGCCCTTTTGCTTCTCAGCTTGAGATTGTGGGGTCTGCTGCGGACCAGTGAGGGCATGGCCAGCCCAGGGAAGCGTGAGGCCGTCTGGGTCAGGGGGCAGGTTGCTGGTTCTGGAAGTATGGGGGGTGGTAGCACGTGGGAGCGTTCCAGGCTTGCTCTCTTACGTGAAGCCCATTCGGAAACTGGACGGTGGGGGCACCCAGGTGGCTCAGTCGGTTAAGCGTCTGACTCTTGGTTTCCGATCAGCTTATGATCTTACGGTTTGTGGGTTCGAGCCCCGTGTCGGGCTCTGCGCTGACAGCATTGAGCCTGCTTGGGATTCTCTCTCTGTCTCTCTCTGTCCCTCATCTCTCTCTCTCTCTCTCTCTCTCTCTCTCTCTCTCTCTCACACATAAATAAATAAACATTTAAAAAAATCAAAAGGTAGACACTCCAGGACCTGGACGCTCCATTCTGACATGGGTCTGAGGTCATGGTGATGTGACGATGGTGGCCGGGCGTCTCCCACCTCTACCCACAGCAGTGGGAGGAGTGGATGTGAAGATGTGTGTGCCCCAAGGCTGTCACTGCTTGGGGCCAGTCAGCATGGTATTTTCTGACTCAAGCTACCTATTCTGTTTGCTCCCCCAACTCGTCCCCCCTCTGGTTTCGCGGTGTGCTGCTGACACCGCGAGGGCCTGGACTCCGCCGTCAGCTGTAAAGAACCTTTATTAATTGGCCTTTATGGCTTTATGCATGTTTCTGGTGCACTTAGAAAATGACAATGAATTAGCCCGGTAGGAACTTGCAGAGCTGGATGAGAGCAGGGTTCCAAGCCCTGGCTCTTTCCCACTCCATCGTGCAACAACCTTAGTGAGATTTCTTCTGGAAGGCCCTGGAAGGCCCTGGAAGAGACACAGAAGGAGACCTAGTGCTTCTGGGCTCTTGCCGGCTGCCCTTCCCTCTGTTCTTCACTGTGCAAGTTGGATCCATTGATCTGTCTTTCCAGCCCAGTTCGTGGCTCCTCTTCCCTGCCCTCCTGATCCAGCTCATTCTATCCATCACGTCTGGTACGGAGACAACCATTTGGCACCTAGTGTTTGCTGCACCGCATTCCCAGCTGCCTTATTCTAAGTGTTGAGTGTGTTTTAGCTGCAAGGCCCAGGACTCTTGCTTAGTGACAGCAGGATTGGGGCCTGGGCCGTGAGACGTGGGGACTGGTCCCCACACCCTGGTGGGACGCCCCAGAGCCAGAGCTGATGGTGAGTGTCCAGGAAGGCCCTGCAGATGGGCCACATGGTGACCATCCGTGTGAGCTGAGTGATGGGAGAGACAGAGTAGGCCCTAGAAGGGGCGCTCTCACCTTACACCCGAGGGATTAATGACCGGGGGCAGGACCAGAGACAGAGTAGAGCCTGAGTGCAGGCCTCGTGTGCTGTCCACCATACCCGGCCCCTGTGGGAGAGACATGGGGACAGACAGAGGCAGGCAGGCAGGCCTGGGTGCGTGAGGGCTGGAGGGGCTCACTAGCAGCAGGACCCTGACAATGCCCCATGTGGCGGAGGGCAGCCACGGCCTGTCTCCTTCAGTTAAGGGGCTTCTGTAAACTCCCTGGGGGGGTCCCTGCCCTGAGTCACAGCCACGACACTAGGAGCTCTGCCTGTGTCCCCACCAGCCTTGTTAACCCCCAAGCAGGTGGGGCTGGCTTCTGTCTGCAGGCATCCTACCAGACGGGAAGTCTCCGGGCCGGTGCTCTGTCCGTCTGCAGATGGCTGTGTCCTGGTCAGGGCTTTTAGGGCCGCGCAAAGGAAGCTGACTGAGGCTCAGACAGATTAATCCACTGAGCCAAGGTCTCCCAACAAGGAAGAAGCTGGGCTAGAAATTGTGTGGAGGTTTGTCTGCCGGTCAGGCAGAGGCACTTGGAAGAGTCTAGACATCTGATGATAATGTTCACTTCCGGGCACCCTTCCTGCTATTTTCAGGCTGCTTGTGTGACTCGAGGGCAAGCGACTTCACCTCTCTGGGCCCCCAGTTTCCTCATCTGGGAAGTGGGGATGATAATACTGCCTACCTCATAAGGTTACCATGAAAGTTGGCTGAGACAAAATAGTACCTAGAAGCTTCCAGAAGCTTCTGGCTCACAGCCTGCACTGTATAAAGGTTGGTTAACATCATTGTCATCATCCGGAACATCCTGAGCTCTCCTGGCCCGCATTGCATCTAAATTCTTTTACAGCATTGGGGCTGTTTCAGGGTCATTTTGTTGCCAGGGTAGCAGACTGGGTCCTAAGTGTCACTCGGTGCCTCTGATCTGCGTACCACATTGGGGTCATGGAAGTTGTCCTTAAAAGGAGGTCCTGGCATGGGCAGCTCTTTGGGCTTTATTTCCTGCTTGGAGGCCTGGCCCTTGACCTTCTTTCACGTCAGCTGTGATCTGGTGGGTTTTGAGATGGCCACTTTTCCCCAGCTCTCCTCTCCTCGCTCAGCATCAACGAAGGGAGGCCATGGATACTTTTGGTGCTAAATGAAGTCAATGCCAATGGCCATGGTGTGAGGGCACTTAGAGAAGGGGAGACGGTTACCCTCCAGGAGCCACCAAGTTCAAGAAAGTATCCCAGGCATATGGAGAAATGGACGTACAGAAGGATGGATGTAAGGTGTCTGAGAGATCTCACGGGGTTGGTTATTTGTCTCTGCTTTCTCTTCTCTGTGAGATCAGCTTTCCAGAGACTTCTTCTTGTAGCTCCCCTACCAGAGGGCTGGGCTTGAATTGCTTTGTAGCCTCTTTGGGGCCTTACGTGTTGATTGAAAATTATCCAGACTTTAGTGGGCTCCTGGGTAGCTTAGTTGCTTCGGGTTCTGTGTCTCCCTCTCTCTCTCTGCTCCTCCCCTGCTCATGCTCTGTCTCTCTCTCTCCTATAAAAAATAAACAAACATTCAAAACAAAGTTAAAAACCAGCGTTCTTTCCTTGGTCTTTTTTTTTTTTTAAAGTTTATTTATTTATTTTGAGGGGGGAGGGGCAAAGAGAGAGCGGGGGAGAGAGAGGATCCCAAGCAGGCTCCGCACTGTTACTACAGAGTCTGACGCGGGGCTCAAACCCAGAAACCGTGAGATCATGAACGGAGCATAACCAAAGAGTTACGGAGTTATGGAGTTACGGAGTTGGACCCTTCACCGACTGAGCCACCCAGGCGCCCCTTTCCTTGGCCTTTAATGTCTAGGGAGGAAGACTGGGCTTCAGAAAACAATCTCTTAGCCTAGCTTATTGCCTGATACGTAGAAGATGTGCAGAAGACGCTGGGGAGACGGACACTGCGGCTTTTAAGCACTGAGGACTAGGTGCTGACTGATACATGTGCCACTTACAATCACACCCCTGGTACCAGCCAGGGCAGAAGATGAGCACAGGAAGGAAGATGAAGCGTGGTTGGTGCAAAGAAAGAGGCTCACTGGCCATCGAAACACAGAGAGAAAGACCTGATATGGCTCCTACCCCAGCGGGTTGATACTGAATTCCCACTGAGGCCTGATGACTCACAGACAGGTGTTCCAAACCGCACATGCCGGGTGTCCCACTCTGCATGCGGGCCGACGTGAAGGGAGCCCTCCCAGTTGTCCCTGGGTCCCCACAGAATTGAGGGGCGGAGGGTGCTGAGCGCCCAGTGCCCCGGTGGCGGGCACGGTGCTCTGGGGGTGAGCGGGCAGGTGGACAGGTGGATTCAGGGAAGGAGATGGTGGGCTCAGGGCGTGGCTTCCACCCCCCCCTCCATCTCTGTATAGTGGAACACACAGGGCTCGATGTGGTTCCTGGCACCCCGACTGCCTTCCAGGCTGCAAAATCCAGGTGAGAGAAGCCTCAGAGGTTGAGGACGATAAAAGAATAAATTCGGGATCTGCAGCACACCCAGGAATGAGCAGAGCCTGGGCGATGGGCCACAGAAGCTGCCAGGCACTTCAGAATCCACAGCGGGGGTACCGTGTGCTCATTTTAACAACAGAGGCTTGGATCCGGGTCCTAGAAATCACAGGCTTCCTCTCAGAAATGGGTCAGTGAGCAGTAAACAATCTCTTGTCTGAAAGAAGATGGTCGGCAGGAAAGCTGTCTTAAAGTCTGGATAATTTTGCTTTTTCTTTTTGAGAGCTAGAGAGACAGCATGGGGTGAAGGGCAGAGAGAGAGGGAGACACAGAATCTGTAGCAGGCTCCAGGCTCTGAGCCATCAGCACAGAGCCCGACGTGGGGCTTGAACTCACAAACTGGGAGATCATGAGCTGAGCCGAAGTCGGATGCTTAATAGACTCAGCCACCCAGGCGCCCCAGAACGCTGGTTTTTGTAATAATAAGTGTCTTCACCTTTTCTGCCCATTGTGAAAGCCTGAGCACATCGGGCCTGGGAGAGGTGAATTGTGCACTGGGCAAAGATAGAGACCCGGGTCGGCCAGGCCGGGGAGGAGACTCCTGGGTGGGTCCTGCAAGGAGGGTCTGGGCTGTGTGAAAAGTCTCGAAGCGTGGCCCATGCGACAGGGAACATATAGAAATGAACGGAGGAGCCAAAGGGGGCGATGGGAGTGGGGGTGGGGGACAGCCAGGCAGACTGGGTCATTGAATTAGTTGGTACGTTGCATTTTCACAGGGCTCTCAGACAACCCTTATGAGGATCTTAGGCAGGGACCCACAGCGAGGTGTGGTGCAGATTATTCTGACAGTCTTAGAGATGAAGAAATATGAACAGTGTGCTCAGGGTGACATGCCCGGTGTGTGATGGAGCGCTTTCTCATTTTTGAAATCCCTGTCCCCCGCCTCCACCATGGTTTACAAATGGCCACCTTGGCCCATCTGAAGGGGCAGGATGGGGGTTTTGAGGCTCCCACATTTCCCATGTTACCCTGGAGGCAGGAGTTGCCTGCTCCAGCCAAGAGGCTTGACTCAGAACTCAGTCTTGATAGCATCATGACCCCTTTGTCTGTGGGCAGAGAAGAATGTGCTGGTGCCATGCAATCTGGTCTTTTTGCTTCTCAGTTCCAAGGGCCAGAGGCTGTTAAAAACAAAGGACCAAAGACACCAGCCCTAGGGCTGAGTGCTCAAATAGGTGGGTGTGTAGGACATGTGTCCTCTCGGGTATGGGCTGGTGAGTAAGCCGCCAGCATTCCAGGCTCAGGATGGTCTTGGAAGGACCTTCTGGGGTGCCCTCCCCCCTCAGATCACCATGCAGTAAATGAGATGATTCCCGCCGACCGCCCGGGAGCCCGTCAATAACCATTCTAATCTCCCTGGCCGCCCCAGAAGTGAATTTACAGCGACATGGTAAAAATGAGGCTGTGTGATCAATGGATCGGTCTTCTCCAGGGGACACGAATGTATATTGTAACAAAACTTTATTTTCTTCCGAAAATTGCCTGCATGATGAATATGGCCCGACACAGCCCAAGCTGTTGCGCATAAAAAACAGCCATTTTTCTTGCTCTTCCTCCAGTGCTTCCCCCCAACTCCATTTCTTCATCCCGTTTCCTTTGTTTTCTCCTCCAACACATGTGCTATATATTGTTCAGTCTGACACGAGGAGGAGGAGAACGAATTGAAAAGCCTTCGTGCCTTCTCCCATGCTGCTTGGTTTCCGCTCCGTCTTTCCAGTGCAGCTCAGCCTAAGCAGAGACCCTGATTTGTGGGAGTGCTCCCCCAGACAGAGTGCGGTGCTCCCATAATGGAGCCACACAGAGCACGTTCCCTGGGTGTGAAACCCGCATCCCCGGGAGCTCCAGGGAGGCCAGAGCTCGACACCCCTGTGTCCAGCCTGGGTGAAAAGGACTCTTCTTTTATTCCAATTTTCAGGGATGGGGGACCTGCTGGGTCCTAGGAGGGAGGACCTCGTAGGCAGGTGGTCCCACCTCCGGTCCCCAAGGAGATTCTAGGAACGCTTGCAAGGAGAGTCGGGGTGTATCAGGCAGCACACGCTTATGCAGGCAGAGGCTCTACTTCCTGGAATGTGATTATTTGCATGTGCATTTTACGTCGTATTCTAGAACATGCGCTCTACCCGAGCGGGGTCTCCAGTAGATGTGTTAGTCTAGGTTCCCCCAGAAGCAGACAAAGAGTTGAGTACATCATTGATTTGGAAGGTGGAGAGAACACCCCTAGGGGCGTGGGGAAGTAGGGCCCAAAGGGAAGGCAGCTCCCAACGGGTGTGGTCGGCGGATAGCCACTGTGGGTGACGGAGCTTAATTTCACCAGAGGGGCTCCGGGAGTCAGTGTAAACCGCCCTCCTCGGAGTCAACCTGCTCCTGGGGCGAGGGGGCTGGGGTATTGATCCATCAAGTCCTGGGCGTCTCTGGATGGGGGTGGATGGGGATGGGGTGGCAGCAAAGCGGGTGGGCAGGTGGGCGCCGAAGTGGGCCCAGGCGGTGTCTATGGGCACGCAGGTGGCCTGGGATATGCTAGATATGAGCCCACGACTGAGTGGCAGATTTGGGAGAATTGGGGCCGGATCTAGTCTTTGTTCTTCGCCAAGACGGGCCAAGAGGGGACCTTGGGCGGACGTGGGCCGTGTCCGTCCGCAGTGCCCGTGCCCTCCACCCTCCTCTGACCCTGCTCCGCTGGCTCTCTCCCCCAGGTGCAAGGAGCTGAAGTACTCCAAGGAGCTGCCCCAGATCTCCATCATATTCATCTTCGTCAACGAGGCCCTGTCTGTGATCCTGAGGTCAGTCCACAGCGCTGTCAACCACACGCCGACACACCTGCTGAAGGAGATCATCCTGGTGGATGACAACAGTGACGAAGGTATGGGGGCCACCAAGCTGCACGAGCGTTTTGGCGAGGAACACGGGGGTGCACCACGTCAGCAAGAGGGAAATGCCGCTTGCGTTGTAGCCTGAGCCCACCTGTCTGTCTCCTGTCCATGGGGCACAGCCACAGAGAGAAAAACATCTGGACGAACGAACACTGGTCCATTAGACCTTGTGTCCCGTAGGGCTTTTAAGAATAAATTACTGGGCAGGGCGCCTGGGGGGCTCAGTGGGTTAAGCATCCAACTCTTGATTTCAGCTCAGGTCATGATCACGGTTTGTGGAATCGAGCCCCATGTCAGGCTCCATACTCCCAGTGCAGAGCCTGCTGGGGATTCTCTCTGCCCCTCTCTCTCTCTGTCCCTCCCCAGCTTGCTCTCTCTCTCTCTCTCTCCCTCCCTCAAAATAAATAAACATTAAGAAAAAAAGAATAAATTACTGGCAGGGCGCCTGGGGGGCTCAGTGGGTTAAGCGTCCAACTCTTGATTTCAGCTCAGGTCATGATCACGGTTTGTGGAATCGAGCCCCATGTCAGCCTCCATACTCCCAGTGCAGAGCCTGCTGGGGATTCTCTCTGCCCCTCTCTCTCTCTGTCCCTCCCCAGCTCTCTCTCTCTCTCTCTCTCTCCCTCCCTCAAAATAAATAAACATTAAGAAAAAAAGAATAAATTACTGGTGGGGCATCCACCTTCAGCTCAAGTCATGATCTCATGGTTCGAGCCCCGCATTGGGCTGGCTCTCTGCTGTCAGTGTGGCACCCACTTCAGATCTTCTGCCCCCCCCTCCCCGACCCTACCCTGCTGTTCTCTCTCTCTATCAAAAATTAATAAACGATATAAAAAAAAGAGAATAAGTTACTGACCACATATCTGGATTCATTTTCCCTTCCTCATATTACCTAAAGTAGATGACCAGGAATGGCCGGCCGGATTCCTCCACGCTCCCCAGCCCCCAGCCCCACCTCCGGGCATGATCCTTCCCCAAGAGGTAAAATAAAAAGTGAAATTCTGGGGGCACCTGGGTGGCTCAGTCGGTTAAGCATCCGACTCTTGGTTTTGGCTCAGGTCATGATCTTATGTTCGAGCCCATGTCTGGCTCTGTGCAGGTAGGAAGGAATGTGCTTGGGATTTCTCTCTCTCTCCCTCTCTCTCTGCCCCTTCCCCATCTGAGCTATCTCTGTCTCTCTCAAAATAAATACATAAACTTAAAGAAAAAATAAGAAAGTGAAATCCTGCCCTGGGATGGGAACCCACCACTCATCTTGCGTCTGAAGTCCTCTCCGGGCCGCTGTGCCCAGAATGACTGTAGGTAGGAAGGAGCGGTGTGTACGGGGTTTCGGAATTCCCCTCTCATTAGACGGATGGCTCAGTTAAAATATATACAACAAGCCGGTATTGAGCAGCAAAAACAAAAATCCTCTGAGGTCCTTGGAGTCAGGTCTGCAGAAGGCCTGGTGTCGAAGTGGCAGTGGGTGGGTCAGGTGTTGGCTCCTGGCCTACGATACGCACATGCTGGCCACGGGGAGAGACCCCCACCGGCCGATGCTGGGAGAGGGGGCCAGCCAGGGTGCGTGCTGAAGGCCAAGGAGGCTTATCGTCTGAGCCACAGGCAGGCTCTAAAGCCCTGGCTCTCGACGTGCCGGGCAGAGAAGGAGAAAGATTACCAGCCCGTGTGTGTTCCCAGGTTAGGAGAGGGGGACCAGGAGCTGGGACAGTGCCACAGGTGCAGTGTGACACCTGATTATCTCCAGGAGCTGTGGGTGAGCCTGTCCCATGTCACCGGCCCAGGCACCAAAGGCCCCCTGCCCCTTCTGAACTGGCTGGCTGTGCCCCTGAAGGGCCCCAGGGTCCCCGGGCTCAGCAATACGCCAGCCTGGGCACCACCTTCTCTGTGGCCTTGAGAGTTTGAGGACCGAGGGGTCGTTGGCTGTGTTTTTCACATCCTTATCTTTCTCTTTTTACCTCCAACCATTGCGTTATCTGTAGATTCTTCTAAAACCGACAAGGACGGGCCTCCTGTGAGAACGGGACGTGTTCGGTTCCTCGGAGGCTCTAAACCGTCTGGCGAAGTCTGTCCCCGTGACGTGGCTTCTGGAGCCCCTCACGGCATGCCGTGTGCCCGCCGGGGACCTTGTGCATCCCTGATCCCACTGCCCTCCACTTGCTGGCTAAGCCCCACCCACTTGTTCCCCAGGCGTACTCTAGTGTCCCCTCAGAGACTCCTTTGTGGCCATCCTGCGGCCCTTGCCGTGTGCTCCCTCCACACACATTAACCTACTGGAGCCCGTAGCAGTGATACCTCCCAGTCTCGCACAACTGGCCTCCCCGGGTGCCAGGTAAGACATGGTTCTGCGGGGCCTCTCTGGCACCCGACCCTCCATGAGTCTCGCCCAGCCTGGGGGTGAGCGACGCAACCATGAAGGAGGCTTGCAAAGGGCCAGTGGGGGGCTAATGGCCTCCTGGCGGGCGGCGGGGGGGCAGAGAAGAGCTGGCAAACCCGGAGAGGAGAGCGGGTGCTGGATGGCACCAGGGTGAGGACTCACTGCCAGGGGCCTCCCTCCCCTGAGAGAAGCCAGAGACAAGTGGAAGTCCAAGCTGGTCTCAGCCAGAACGGAAGCTCTGGCCTCTGGTAGGCATCTTAGTTTGGGCTCCCCCAGGGGCAGACCCTGAGACAAAGATTTGCGTGTGCTAGTTGACTTGTGACGGGGAAGAACACCTCTCGGGGCTCAAGGAAGTAGGACAGGAAGGCAGTGATGTGCAGGTGGCCCCTGTGGGCAATGCAGCCTACCCTCACTGGAGGGACCCCGAGAGCCTGTGTAAAGCCCACTCCTCCTCTGACTCAGCCTGCTCCGGGGCGAGGGAACCGGGGTATTTACTCACCTTCTTCAGCTCGCCCCTCAGAACCTCCTGGAGCCTCACCGCAAGGGAAGGTCAGCTTCAGGAGGTCTGGAGTAGGGCTGAGAATTTGCAGTTGTTAACAAATTCCCCGACGGTGCTGATTCTGCCGATGCGGGGACCCCACATCGAGAACCACTGAGTTAAGTACCATTTCAGGGGTTCATATTTAAATAAAGCCGTTCAGTGAGTGAGAAAAAGGGCAGGAGAGAGATGTGATCCAGTCTGACCATAAAGTTAATTCCCAATTCTCCTCCTCTCTCCCCCCTGCCCCCTGCAAATACCCAGGGGACCAGGAGGAGACTCTGTTAACTCTGTTTCCCCCTTTTCTGTCCTTCATGCTAGCTTCTGTATTTTCTCTAGGCCGGAAGTGCCTTCTCTTTAGCTGGAAGAGGGACTTAAGATTTCTTTTCTCTATTGAGATTTTCTTTGTGACTGGTATTATTGAGTTTTATAAATGTTCTATATACACTTGAAAAGACCCCCCCCCACACACACACATACACTGTCATCATGGAATTGAACTCCTGCCAAGCATCAATTTTGTGTATTTAGATAGACTACGAGTTTATTTTCTTAAGGCTTTCTGATGATGGTGTTTTAAAATCTCCTCCTACGACTTTTCCTTCCCATGCTCCTAATAATGTTTGATCTCTGTATCTTGTTGTCAGTGTCTTTGGTAGCTGTAGATTCGTGTCTGTGTGGCCTCATTGCTGTCACCGTTATGTAACGCTCCCTTTATCTTAAAAACATACATTTTTTTTCCTTGCCTTGAATTCAGTTTATCAAACATTAATACCAGTGCCCCTGCTTACCTTCTGTTCAAGTTTAATTAAACCATTTTTTTCCAGCCTTCCTGTATTTTCTGATCTTAAAAGTAATGCATGCTCTTTGTAGGAAAATTTGAATGTATCAAAAAGTAATTGGAAAAATACAAATACTGCAGAGACTAACTGAAGGCAACCGTTCATTCCCCCCTATTCTCCCCTTCATTTATTCTTAAGAGAGATGGGGGAGAGTGGCAGAGGGGGAGAGGGAGAGGGAGAGAGAGAGAGAGAGAGATCTCAAGCAGGCTCCATATTCAGTGCAGAGCCCAACGTGGGGCTCAATGCCATGAACTGGAATCATGACCTGAGCCGAAATCAAGAGTTAGATGCTCAGCCAACCAGGCCAGCCAAGGGGTCCCTCTAGTCTTCTTTTTTTAAAAAAAAATTTTAACATTCATTTATTTATGAGAGAGAGAGAGAAGGGGGAAGGGACAGTGAGAGAGAAGAAGACACAGAATCTCCAAGTGGACTCCAGGCTCGAGCTCTTGGCATAGAGCCCAACACAGGGCTTGAACCCACCAACCATGAGATCATGACCTGAGCCGAAGTTGGAAGCTTAACCAACTGAGACAACCAGGCGTCCCTCTCCTTTTTTTTAAGTGCACCTGTTACATAGTTAAGATCCTGTAGTAAAAACAAGTTAATGTTCATCTTGTTTCCCCCTGAACTGTGAAGCATTATATTTCTCTTTTTATTAAAAAAGATCTGCAAACATCATTTTCATGGGGGTAGAGTGGTCCGTCCTCAATCTGGTGAAGCCTGGCATGGGTAGGAACTAGAACCTCTCACCTGTGTGTTATCACATAACATTACAGAAAAACCAAGCTTTATCAGGGAAAAAAGGAGGGAAAGAAAGAAGGAAACAGAGAAAGAGAGAAAAGAAAAAGAAAAGGAAAGAGAGAGAGAGATAAGGAAGGAAGGATGGGAAGGAGAGAGGAAGGAAGGGAGGGAGGAGGAAGGAAGGGAGGGAAGAGGAAGGAAAGGAGGGATGGAGGGAGGGAGGGAGGGAGGAAGGAAGGAAAAACCACCTGGCCCAGGGAGTGTGTGAATTCAGTCGGATGACTCTGGACCTGTGTGTACAGGTAAGTCAGAGTCTTTCCCTTGTTAGGTTTTTAGAAATTTGTTTCATTCAGCTTGAATATTGACATTGACCTAAGTTAGACCCAAGTAAGACGCATTACTTTGTGCTCCTGTGCATTAAACCGAATGAATCCCTCGGGCCAAATTTGCCAGTGATAGCAGCTCACCCGGTCCAGCGGGCACCTTCCCGCTCTGATCTGGCCACTGACATTGCTGGTGGCTTCCTTCCTGGATCTTGTCTGCTCCCAAGGCCCCAGTGCCACTGTCCCTTCCGCCTTGGCTCCCTGCTTCAAGGGGATCACTTGTGATTCTCAGCATCGGGACATACCGGGCACTTCCTCCCGTGTGCACATTGTGAATGATCTCCAGACCCATCCTTCTAGCACAGAGCAACTCATCCTGTCCCCGGAGCCCCAAGCCTGTGCCCTGTCTCTCCTCGATGGCCCAGGGTCCCTCTGAACTGTAAGCACAGACTGTCCTATGACGAAGTTAGCATTCTCCTCTCGGCCTCTCAAACCTGCTTCTCGTTATCTCCTGTGTCAGTGAAGGGCTTTACCTCGTCACCAAAGACTAGAAGCCTCTTCTTCCTCTTTCTGCTCTGTTTCTCAGCATCTGCTTAGTCCCTCTTGAGCGTGATCCTGCCTGGCCGTGTCCCAAGCCACTGGTCTTTGTTCAGATCCTCAGCGTTTTTCGCTTTGATCTTTATTTGAGGGGTTGAGGCTGAGGGAATTCTGGCGCATGGAATTATATCAGTCTTCATTCTTGACAAAGCCCATCATGGTCATCCTTTATGATTTTCCCTTTTTAAAAAGTTTGTCTATTTTTGAGATCGAGAGTGCAAATGGGGGAGGGGCAGAGAGAGAGAGAGAGAGAGAGAGAGAGAGAGAGAGAATCCCAAGCAGGCTCTGAACTGTCAGTGCAGAGCCCAATGTGATGCGGAGCTCAATGCCACAAAAGGTGAGATCATGACCTGAGCTGAAATTAAGAGTTGGATGCTTAACGAACTGAACCACCCAGGCGCCCCTCATTTCCCTTACTTTTAATTGAGATAGAATTCACATAACATCGTATACACCAGTATGAAGTGTATGTGGTTCAGTGACTTTTGGTATATGCACGATGTTTTGCAGCTGTAACCACTATCTAGTTCCAGAATATTTTCATCATCCCTGAACCTGTTAGCCGTCTCTCCCAGGTCCTCTGGCAACTACCAGGATATTTCTGTCTCTCTGAATTTGCTTTTTCTGGATCTTTGATATCAATGAAGTGTATAGTATGTAGCTTTTTGTGTCTGTCTTCTTTCGCTTAGCATACTGTTTTCCAAGTTCATCCATGTTGTGGCATGGATTCACTTCATTTCTTTTTGTGGCTCAGCCACATTGTGTTGTGTGGATGCAGCACATTTTATTTATTTATTCTTCAGTTGATAGACAGGAGGATTGTTCCTGCTTTTCGGTTGTTAGGAATGATACTGCTATGAACGTTCACGTACAAGTTGTTGTATGGAATGTTTTGAGTTCTGTTGGGTATATACCTCAGAGTGGACTTGCTGGGTCATGTGATAATTCCATGGTTCATTTTTTGAGAAGCTATCAGGTGTTTTCCACAACTACACAATTTTTCACAGCAGCTGCATCATTTTGCATTCCTACTAGCCATGTGTGAAGTCCCAGTTTCTCCATATCCTCAACATTTGTTATTTTCCTTTAAAAAAAAAAAAAGGCCATCCTAGTGCGTGTGAGGTGGTATCTAGTGGCTTTATTTGCATTTCCCTAATAACTAATTATTTTGAGCATCTTTCCATGTGCTTGTTTGCCATTAGTCTATCTTACGAGGAGAAATGTCTATTCAAATCTTCTGCTGATTTTAATTTTATTTATTTATTTTTTAAGGTCTATTTATTTTTGAAAGAGAGAGACAGACAGACAGAGAGACAGAGCATGAGAGGGGGAAGAGGAGAGAGAGAGAGATGGAGACACAGAATCTGAAGCAGGCTCCAGGCTTTGAGCTGTCAGCACAGAGCCCGGCGCAGGGCTCGAACTCATGAACTGCAAGATCATGACCTGAGCTGAAGTCGGAAGCTTAACCAACTGAGCCACTCAGGTCCCCCTTTTGCCGATTTTTAAAATGGGTTATTCATCTTCTTAGTGTTGAATTATAATTGCTTATGTGTTCTGGGCACACACTCCTATCAAATAGAATCTGTGTGTAATTTCGCAAATGTATTTGTAGATACTTCCTTCAATTCTGTGGGTTGTCTTTTCTCTTTATTGATAGTGTCCTTTGATGGTGTCATATCTAAGAAACCATTGCCTTGTCCAAGGCCACAAAGATTCACACCTATATTCTCTTCTAACTGTCTTACAGTTTTAGCTCTTACATGCAGCTTCATATCCATTGTGAATTCATGTTTGTGTATGGTTTGAGGTAGGGGTCCAAATGATTTTTTGTTTCCATTAGGACATTCAGTTGTCCCAGTACCATTTGTTGGAGGAACTGTCCTTTCTCCCATTGAATGGTTATGGCATCCGTGTCAAAAATAAATTGCCTTGTAAATGTAAGGGTTTATTTCTGGTAAGTCCTATGTCATTGTTTGATGTGTCTATCCTTGTGCGAATACTGCCTTGTCTTGATAAATCTTCCTTTATAGCAAGTTTCAAAATCAGGAAGTGAGTCTTCCAAACTTATTCTTCTTTTTCAGGATTGTCTTGTCTATTCTGGGTTCCACGTGTTGACGTATGAATTTTAGGACAAGTTTGTCTATTTCTGCAAAACGGCAGTTGGAATTTTGTCAGTCAGGGATTTTGCATTGAATCTATAGGTCAATTTTTGTAAAGAATTTAAAAAATTTTTTTTTTAAGATTTATTTCTGACAGAGAGACAGCATGAGCAGGGGAGGATCAGAGAGAGAGAGAGGGAGACACAGAATCCGAAACAAGCTCCAGGCTCTGAGCTAGCTGTCAGCACAGAGCCCAATGTGGGGCTTGAACCCATGAACCATGAGATCATGACCTGAGCTGAAGTCGAATGCTCAACTGACTAAGCCACCCAGGTGCCCCATAGGTCAGTTTGAAGAGTATTGTCATCATAGAAATAATAATATTTTCAGTTCATGACATGGAATGTCTTGGGTGCCTGGCTGGCTAAGTCAGCACAGTGTGTGAACTCTTGATCTTGGAGCTGCGAATTGGAGCCCCGTGTTGGGTGTAGAAGTTACCATGACATGGAATGTCTTTCTGTTTATTCAGATCGTCTCTAATTTCTTTGAACAATATTTTATAATTTCAGTATACAAGTCTTGTCTTCTTTTGTTTAAAAAATGTTTACTTATTTATTTTGAGAGAGAGAGAGAGAGAGCATACCCATATGCATGAGGGAAGGGGGCAGAATGAGAAGGAGAGAGAATCCAATCCATGCTGAGCGTGGAGCCTGACACAGGGCTCAATCCCATCATTGTGAGATCATGATTTGAGCTGAAATCAGGAGTTGGATGTTTAACTGACAGAGCCACCCAGACGCCCCTACAAGTCTTGTCTTCTTTGTCTAAATTTATTCCTAGATATTTTATTATTTTTGATGTTATTGTAAGTAGAATTGCTTTCTTAACTTCATTTTTGGACTACGCACTGCTCGTGTATAGAAATGCAACTAAGTTTTATATATTGATCATGTATTCTTCTATGTTGCTACACTTGTTTCTTAGCTATGATTGTGTGTGTGTGTGTGTGTGTGTGTGTGTGTTCTTAGGGGATTTCTCTCTGTAATATCATGTCATCTTCAAATAGTGACCGTTTTGCTTCCTACTTTCCAATCTGGATGCCTTTTATTTATTTATTTATTTTGCTTGTTTTCCTGGTTCCTTTTTTCTTTCAGTGCACGTTTTACAAAATGCTTGATACCCTATCACGTCAAGGACAAGAGCACTGACCCCTGTGCTATCCTGATTGTTTCCGAAAGCCTCTTCTGGAGAAGATGGCTAAGTCATGAGCGGGCCCAGGGAAACACAGGGCACACCCCAGTGGGGACAAGTGACAGGCCATTGGTGCTGGGGACAAGGCAAAAATCAGGACAGAAGGAACGGCTGCTTTGTGTGCTCTGCTGGCGACCTCATCAAGGCGCACTGCCTACTTTTAGGAGGAGGTCGAAGCAGACCATGTCCAAGGGATGAAATGAATGGTCCTCAGCTGATCCAGGCAGCAGGCATGACTGTGTCAGCCTGTGGTCAGAATATCCAATTATCGGGAAGAATGGGGACAATCTATCCTCATTCAGGCACCATTTTACTCATCAGAGCAGCAAAGATGACAAAGACTAACAAGAGTCCGTGGCAGCGAGGATACAGAGAAAAGAGACCCTCATGTACTTCTCGTGGGACAGAACCACATATCTGGAGCGCGATGTTTCAATTCATATTTAAATTTTTTTTTTTTAATGTTTTATTTATTTTTAGGAGAGAGAGAGAGACAGCGTGAGCAGGGGAGGGTCAGAGAGAGAGGGAGTCACAGGCTGAAACAGGCTCCAGGCTCTGAGCTGGCAGTCAGCACAGAGCCCGACGCGGGGCTCGAACCCACGAACCGCGAGATCATGACCTAAGCGAAAGTCGGACGCTTAACCGACTAAGCCACCCAGGCGCCCCTCAATTCATATTTAAAGTTCTCGGCTCATTCAAACCATCTCTCCTCAGTTGAAAATGAGGTATGTTTCCTGGAGCGAGAGTAATGGCTCCTTGCAGTGGATCTGCCTCGAGTCCCTCTGCGCTGCCCGCAGTGGACAGTTGGCTGCAGTGGCTATATGTCATTGTCACCTTGGAGGCCTCCTCGCCATCCTCCAGGAGACCTCCTTTGCACCCTCCCCGATGCTGAATTCCGTGCTTTTCTCTTTTCTTGGTTTACGTGCTTATTTTGGTGAAACGTAATAGCTAGAAGCGTCATTAAGATAAACCACAAGGAAGATAGTCTTTTGTGATCATCCACGTCTGAAGAAAGCTGTATCCTAATTTTCCATGTGATTGATGGCCTGGTGGAGATAGATCTTACCTTCTTTCAGATTTTGATGCTTTGGGCTTCATTATCTTCTTTCAGTGTTTTGTAAAGGAGCCAAAGGCATTCCGACTTCTGATTCTTTGTGTAGGTTTTTTTTTTTTTTTCTTTTTGCCTTTTTGGAACCTGGCGGAATCTTCCATTTTGTCCCCAGTGTTTTGAAATCACCATGAGCCTTCATGTGAATCAGTTCAGTGGCTTCAGTCTGGAACCTGACATCTATCAGGTTTTGGAAAATTTCCTGGAACATTTCATTGATAATTCCTCCCCATTTTCCTCGCTTCTCTATTCCAGCATCTCCCATTATTCCATTAGTGAGCCTCTTGGGTGGAACCTTTAATTTTCTTATCTTTTCTCTGCCACCTTATCTTTCCTTATATTCTTGCCCTGCTTTGTGTGCTCTCTCTTCATTTTTATCTTCCTTCCCTTCTAGTCGGTTTTTTATCTTTTCTATCATGATTTTACTTCCAAGTGCTCATTTTTATTCTCCGAGAGTTCCTTTTTTAGCATATTGTTCTTATTTAATAGAAGCAATATGTTTTCTTATCCCCTGGAGGATATTAATAATATTTCGTCTTTTGTTTTTTGCTTTTTCTCCCTGCACAGTCTGTTTCCACACTTTTTTTTCTTTGCCTGCTCTTTGCTTTTTGGTGTCTGTCTCCCATATCAGAGGCTTCCCTCCGAGTCCCAGGGAGCCTGCTGTCTGCTCACCGTCGCCACTGGTTTTGACAGCAGAGGGTCCAGAGGGTCGCAGGGGCTGGAGCACAGGGTGGGGACGGGGATCTAGTGATCAGTTTCCTTTTGAATGGCCTTCACTCTGGTCCCCCCTCAGTCCTGTTTCCCCGTTTTACTCACCCTCACTTCAAGAGGTACCCACTGATGGGGCGCCTGGGTGGCTTAGTCGGTTAAGCGTCCGACTTTCACTTAGGTCATGATCTCGCAGTTCGTGGGTTCGAGCCCCGCGTCGGGCTCTGTGCTGACTGCCAGCTCAGAGCCTGGAGGCTGTTTCAGAGTCTGTGCCTCCGTCTCTCTCTGGCCCTCCCCTGCTCACGCTGTCTCTCTCTCTCTCTCTCTCTCCTAGAAATAAATAAAACATTAAAAAAAAAAAAAAAGAGGTACCTACTGCTTCTTGCTGCACTGTCTTCTTGAGGATTCTCTGGTGTGTATTGAATTGGTTTCTCGGTGCTTCCTGTCGTTAGCTGGAGGTCAGCTGCTAGACCTCAGTGCGCTTTCTACCACTTTCCAGCGCCCCTCCCTCACATTCCCCCAGCATAGTGGCTGGTGTCTCCTCTGACCCTGGGAAAGCATGTATGGGTTTCTTTTATTTAAAAAAAAAAAAATCTCTTTAGTTTTCAGTTTTANATAAAACATTAAAAAAAAAAAAAAAGAGGTACCTACTGCTTCTTGCTGCACTGTCTTCTTGAGGATTCTCTGGTGTGTATTGAATTGGTTTCTCGGTGCTTCCTATCGTTAGCTGGAGGTCAGCTGCTAGACCTCAGTGTGCTTTCTACCACTTTCCAGCGCCCCTCCCCCACATTCCCCCAGCATAGTGGCTGGTGTCTCCTCTTGTGTTTTCTCTGACCCTGGGAAAGCATGTATGGGTTTCTTTTATTTAAAAAAAAAAAAATCTCTTTAGTTTTCAGTTTTATTGAGTAGGGAAGCATGTCACATTCATGAGTTAAATTCATCTTCTTCCCCAAATTCCATATTAATTCTTAAGAACTTTTAATATGAATGGATAAATTGTTCTCCAGATATGTGGTCTGTCCCATGAGAAGCATATGCAAGTGGCTTTTTCTCTGCATCCTCACCGACATGGAATGTTCTTTATCTTTTTTGTCTTTACAGTTCTGATGAGTGAAAAATGACATACTTCTGGGGCTCCTGGGTGGCTCAGTCAGTTAAGCGTCCAACTTCAGCTCAGGTCATGATCTCACGGTTTGTGGGTTCAAGCCTCGCGTCGGGCTCTGTGCTGACAGCTCAGAGCCTGTAGCCTGTCTTCGGATTCTGTGACTCCCTCTCTCTCTGACCCTTCCCTGCTAATACTGTCTCTCTTTCTCTCTCAGAAATAAATTTAAAAAAATACGTTTAAAAAGGAAAAAGAAAAATGACATACTTTTAAATCTACATTTAAAAAAACTTTTTACTGTTTGTTTTTTAGAGAGAGAGAGAGACAGAGAGAGAGAGAGACAGAGCACGAGGAGGGAAGGGGCAGAGAGAGAGACACACAGAATCTGAAGCAGGCTCCAGGCTCCGAGCTGTCAGCACACTGCCTTATGTGGGGCTCGAACCCACAAATGGTGAGAGATCGTTACCTGAGCTGAAGTCAGATGCCCAACTGACTGAGCCACCTAGGTGCTCCAAAATCTACATTTTTTTAACCCTAAGGATGATGGGAACTTTTTCATTGTTTAACTATCTTTATTTTTATAAAGATCTGCCAGCTGATGACCCCTCATTTCTTTTTCTCTTGGAGAATTTATTTATCTTCACTTTACCGAATTATAAGAACTTTATAGGTATTAAATAACTTCTTTCACATTCATCTTACAGGTATTTTTCCCTAACTTGTGCTTTTGACTTTAGTTTGTTTATTGTGTTTTTTGACAAATAAAATTTTACATTTTTATATAGTCAGATCTATTAGTCTCTCCTTTTAGTGACGTCCCGAGAAAGTTACTCATCATCCCTTGATGGCACAGATATTCATGCATATTTTCTTACAGGTAAATCTTTTTTTCTCCAAAATAAATTCCAAATGGATTAAACATTTTTGTGTCTAGGTATAAGAGTTTCAGCATAGGATCCTTGTCTCAAAATGTGCCTATCTCGATTTATTTAATACTCTATCCTTTAACCACTGATTTGAAATTTCTTATTTTCATATGCTACCATATTTTAGATTTGGAAACATGGTGGCTGAATCACATGAGGACTGATTGGTTTTGGAGGAGGGTGAGGAGGAGGGAGGAGTTATGGAGGGAGCCTTGGCTCTGGGCACAGGATGGGCATTGGTGCTACTCATTAAGAAAGGGGGAAATGGGGGCCCCTGGGTGGCTCAGTCGGTTAATCGTCTGACTTCAGGTCAGATCATGATCTCATGGTTCATAGGTTCAAGCCCCATGTCGGGCTCTGTGCTGACAGCTCAGAGCCTGGAGCCTGTTTCAGCTTATGTGTCTCCCTCTCTCTCTGCCCCTCCCCTGCTTGTGCTCTGGCTCTCTCAAAAACAAATGAATGTTAAAAAATAAAGAAAAGAAAGAAAGAAAAGAAAAGAAAAAGGATATGGCAGAAGTGGTGGGTGTGGGAGGGGGACTGAGTTTGCTGTTTTGGATATGTCAAGTGTAAGTTCCTGTGGAAGTTCAGGGTGCCTTCAAAACTCAGATAGGGGTAACTTCAGCCATCAAAATAGTATTAGTGGTGAGGTGCCTGGGTGGCTCCATCGGTTAAGTGTCCGACTCTTGATTTCCATTTAGGGCATGATCCCAGGGTTATGGGATTAAGTCCCACATTGGTCTTTGACCTGGGCATGGGGCCTCTTGAGATTCTCTCTCCCTCTTCCCCTCTCTTCCACCCCCACCCCTGACCTCTGTCTCTCAAAAAAAAAAAAAAAAAAGTTTTAGTGCCTTAAAATAATATTGGAATAAAATAATATTAAAATAAAATTAGAATCTGCTTCATTTCTACTACTAATCCTTAATACATCTTTAAATAGGTCTTATCGACAGGTTTCAACTACTTTTTGAGAACTCCCCTCATTCCCTTCTTTGTTCTTAAGCAATAGCTTGCGGAGGAAAAAGCAGAATCAAATCACACGTGGTCTCGGCCAAGGCGCTTATCTTTTCTGATGCTGAATACATTGGGGACAACCGTGGCTTTTTGGCGGCATTTAAATTGTGAGGTTTCGAGGTGATACTTGCAAAAGCCCACAGTGCAAGTCCTGGAACTATAATAAGGGATGTTCCTACTGAGTGTGCTCATGCTATTGTTGGATTCATTAGCTCCGGCTCATTCTTGAACACTCTACTTGTGTGTTACCTCCCCTGGGAAGCATTCCCGGGTTTCCCAGCTGTGGCCAGGCTGGGGGCCCTTCGTCTCTGCTGCCTGGGCACCGCTGTGGGCTTCGGCCCAACACTTGGCCTGCAGCCTTGCCTTTGTGTATTTGCCCATCTGTGGACCGTAAGACCCTTCAGGGCACGAACCACAGCTCCTTCGGCGCTGCCTTCCCAGGGCCCTGCGCGCTGCCCAGTTCCAGCAATTGCCCAATATGTTCATGGACCGCGTGAGCGCCAAGACGCCGTTTTCTACTTCCTCTGCCATCATCCTGGGAATTTCTGCATTTGGCATCGTCGGGCGCATTGGGGCTTCGATGCTCTAGTTCTTTCGGTTTAGGTCTCCGAAAGCACTTGTCCCCAGGAATCATCTCTGCTACTTCCCTGTGGGACCGGCACCCCCATCAGGCTCTTGGTTGGTGCGTTCGGAGGTTGAGAGCAGGGTGGTTCAAGTTAGAAAACTGTTTGGGGTGGAAGACTATCCCCTCTGAGCTCCCAAAAGGGATTTTGGAGATGGCCCAACGGCATTGCTTGCTTTTCTTCTCAGTTTATAATTGCACGGATAGGAGGGGTGCTGTGTTTCTGGAAGATAACATTTTCCCTGTGTTGTGGAGGCTCCAGGAGTTCAGCGGCCAGGAGGCAGACACCTTGTTATCACACGGCTCCACGCCCCTGGCTGGGCCAGGCTTCCTGATCGGAGCCCCCTTGCCTGTAAAGAGCCTTCCTAATCAGAAATAATACTCAGTTTTGTCCCCAACCAGATCACCGCAGTGTGACAGCATTTGCTCTGGAGGTCTGTAATCATAACCGGGTCATGTATTTACATTTCTCCTTGTGTAGTTTTAGGCTGTGAGGAGGGAAGATTAAGAAAGAGAGCGTAGGGGCGTCCGGGTGGCTCTGACAGTTGAGCGTCCCTACTTTGGCTCAGGTCATGATCTCATGGCTCAGGAGTTTGAGCTCCGCGTCGGGCTCTGTGTTGACAGCTCAGAGCCTGGAGCCTGTTTCAGATTCTGTGCCTCCCTTTCTCTCTGCCCCTCCCCTACTCACGCTGTCTCTCTCTCTCTCTCTCTCAAAAATAAATAAACATTAAAAAATTTTTAAAAAAAGAAAAGAAAGAGAGTGTACATCTTTACA
>NW_027532208.1:6437769-6438177 GCF_008692635.1 Crocuta crocuta
GTTTATATATTTACACCAGAGATGGTGAAAGAGCCCCAGTGAAATCTTCACAGTCGAACTGGCTTTAAAATTCACTACTACAGCAAAGACACCTTACTCTTTTGAAATAGTTATAAATTCACGAGAGGTTGCAACAATGTGCGAGCAGACTTACATGTCTTCACTCAGTTCCTCCCAATGACTACCATCTGGTGCAGGATCCTAACAAGTGCAGTGACATTGGTACCATCCACAGAGTCTGATTTCACCAGTTGAACATGTGTGTGTGTCTATGTTGGTGTGTGTGTGTGTGTGTGTGTGGAGGCAGTTCTATACAGTCTTATCACACATGTGGATTCCTGTAACCAACACAATTAAGGCACAGAACTATCCTAGTGCCTCAGAGCTCCCTCGTGCCCTCCTTCGATA
>NW_027532208.1:6438264-6481730 GCF_008692635.1 Crocuta crocuta
TCCTCCCATACCCACCCCCAACTCCCACCCCCATCCCTGACTCCTGACAACCACTGATGTGTCCTCCATCCTATCATTGTGGCATTCCAAGGCCTGTCCCTTGGTTGAACCACGCAGTATCTGATCTTTGTGATTGGCTTTGTACACTCAGCACGAGTCCCTTGAGATCTGTCCACGTTGCTGTGTGCAGGGAGTTCAGTCCTTTTTACTTCTGCACAGAGTCCCAGGATATGGCTTCACCACAGTCTGTTTGACCCTTGGCCTGTCGGAGGATATTTGGGTTGTTTACGATACCCGCATGTATCATAAACAGGCTCTCTGGTCATTTAGTCCATTTGCGTCACATCCCCCTTTTTTAAAAATCTGATTAAGTTTTAATCTTCCAGCCCACCTTCCAGTGGAGGAAAAGTTTCTGTTTTAACCTTGGTGGCCATGACTATGGTGCCAAAGGGGATAAGAACCCTTTGGGGTTCTTCTATAAGAACCAGGAGTTTTCTAGAATGTGTGTTGAAATGTTTGCCCTGTGGTCAAACTTTGGGTTCACCTTGATAGGAACCCAGTAAAAATGTTGGAGGGTCTGACCCACCCCAGGGACAAGAGTGAGGCTGGGCCAGGAGAAAGTCAGACCCAGGCATTCAAAAGCATTTGCGAGTCACTGGCCGTCTCCAGAGAGATTTGGGACATATGGAAATAGGAAGAAGCGACAGTGGGGAGAAGTTCTCAGATAGAGGCAGGAAAGCTTGGGGCACATAGAGGGACTCGACATGTAAGAACTGATGGGTGGACTGGAGTTTCAGAGAGAGGGAATCGCAGTCAGATATTGCAAGCCTCACTGAGCCACAGGATTCAGGAAGGAGAGTGTGAACAGATGAGTCTTTGATGTTCTCCAACAATGCAGTGCAGCCTCAGAGCAAGAGGGATGCCAGCGCCACTTGAAGAGCCCAGCCTGGGGTTGGGGACCCGCCACGATAGAGGTGGGACAGATGGAGAGTTGGAGCAAGGAAGCCCAAGGATGGATGAGATAGTCATCATCAAGACCAGACTAAGCCATTTTCACCTCTGTTCCTCACAGAGCAGCGTTCGAGCTTTGACCTTATTTTATTGGAAAAATGAGCTGGGTACTTCAGTTGGCATTGATGACACGGGTGTCTGTCTGGTCTGCTTGCTCTTTCACCCTATGCTACGGGGTCTGGAAAGGCCTGTGACCAAGACAGCAAAGAGCCTAGAGCAAACCGTTTACTTGCTCCTGCCCTTACGTCCTTAGGACAAGATGGCTGCCTTCAGAGTCACGAGCATAGGTCCTGACTGGCCACGAATCTCCTGCTTTTCTCACACATGAGAGAGGACAATCAGCTGCCAGTAAAGCACCCCTGCGGGACATCTAGGCGCACTTGCAGGGCTGGTACAGATGCAGAGTGGGTGTCAAATGACGGCTCAAGCTGAGTGCTCCTGACCAGGTGTGCACTGCCACCCCGGGTGCCCCTGGCTCAGTGTAAATGCAACACAAATCCATCTGCCCCACAGCACACTCTCTTCTTGAAACTTCCCTTTTCATTCTTTTTCCTGCACAGCCAGCGTACTTCTGGGCGGTAGTCCGGCTCGCATCTATGCTGCCTGGTCAGCACCTGTAGTCTACATCTTGAGAGTCTCTTGGGTTAATAGAGACATATTAGGTTCTGCAAGCCTTTGGGACCCTAAGAAAAGCTGCCATTTACAGAACGCTTTCATGCTACGTGACTTCAACATGCGCCATTTTTTTTTGTGAGCACGCGTGAGCGTTCTTCCTTGTGCGTAGGACTCATGCCATTGACCTTGGGGGCATTCAGGGCTCCAAATACAGCGTCCCCAAATGCCAGAGAAGAGGGGACTGACGAGATGTCTTGCTCTGAGTTATTCCATTCCCGGGCTTGCCAATAGCATTTAAAGAAAATTCGAAGTGACCAAGCGCCAAGATGTGACCCCATTCTCTCCAGGGCTTCATGTTTCTTGTGTTCTGTTTTGCTGTCTCCCCACCCCCCCACACACACCCCACCCCTGCCCTTAATGACTGTGACTTTTGCTATTTCAAGGAAAAATTTTGCCGGCTTCAGAGCATTCAGAATCGATATCACAGTAAATAAGAAACATAATGAAAGGAAAACACACTCCAGCCTGTAGACAAATTTTATCACTTAAATTCACACGTTATTATTAGAATCGGCTGCAAACACCAGACTTTCGACTGCCTTTTGATGGGGCAAGATAGGAGAATGCTCTTTTAATTTGGGGCAGCAACTTGGAGGTACCACCCATGGGCATTATGATGTTTCCCATTTGGGCTACTTGTCATTTTTTTTTTAAAGGTGAAATTCAAATGGAGGAAGCAGTGGAGAGGAATTTCTTAACAAAGGGATTGAAATCGGGGATGGCTTTCCTTTTCAAAGCTCCTCTCATGAATGCACAGCTCTGTGTGATATATTTAGTTTAACACTTTGGTGTTTTGTGCCTTACATCCCTTTTCTTGCTTCTTTTCGTCTTTTGCTTTCTTTGGTCCTTGCTTTGATCTCGCTATGGAATAGCCTTTAAAACGCTTTCACACACAGCAAAAACATCTCTTTTTAATCTCCCCCATTCTTCCTGAAGTTTTCTGCTCCTGCCTCTTTTTTTTTCTATTCTCCCGTCCCATAGTCAAAAAATGCATTATTTAAGTCACAAAGCTGAGAGCAGCTCAGAGAATAAAATATGTATTACAGCTGCCTTCTGTGTTATTTCGGCACGCATTTGCACGTGCTTGCTTTCTCCCCACGGATGTTCATAAAGGCCAGGACTTCAGAGACAGTGGAGAAGGGACCATGGGTCACTGCTATCCCTTCTGAGTCTGGTGGGACTGTCTGGAGATCAAGGTTCAGCAGATCCTTCTAGATGCCTCCCAGCCCTTGGGAGCCTCTCCATCGGCCCATGGGCTTGTTCTCTGGAGAAGGCTGACCAGCATCCAGGGACAGGTGTCCAGAAAGGTAGATGCATGTACCAAGCCCAGAGGGAGAGGACGGATACTTCCGAGTCACAGAGAAGGCCCTTCTAGGACAAACCTGGGTCCTCAACTGCCGTGCGCAAGGTGCAGTTCTACGTGAGCAAACACCATGAGGTTTCACGGCCTCTCATCCACAGGAATCAGTGGCAGAATGATGGAAAGCACAGCCATGTCACTTACAGACTGTGTGGCTTTCGCTAAGGACCTTACCCTCTCTGCGCCTCAGTTTCCTCATCCATAAAATGGGGATAATAACAGAGTCATTACGAGGTTAAAAAGAGTTGATACGGCCGAAGTGGCTACAATAGTATATGACACTTAATTAGTGCCAAGGAGTGTTCAATGTTAAAGCAGACCTTTAAAACAGATAAACGTTGAAACAAAAGCTGTAGAATGTTAGGAGTTTGCAAGCTAAGTCATTCTGTCATGTATTACAGAAGGGGAGCAAATCTGAATAGCGCTTTGGAACGTTTCATGATTAGCTGACATTCTCAGTCAGCTTGCCTAGCAGTTCCGGCATCTAGATGTTTCATTATAGATACAGGCGAGCCTAGTATTGGAAGTGTTTGAAAAGTCGTGATTATTAGCGAAAAGGAACTTTGCATCCATGAAGCTGGCCTCACCAGGGTGTGCTCACTGTGAAGCTAACAAAACTGATGTTTGAGGACCTCTCACTGGCTGGGTCCCCTCAACAGTGTGTTCACCCCGAAGCCTGCATGTTCTTGGAAATTTATGAAAGAAATTTTCGTTTCCTTAAAGAGGATCTTCCAAATTTACAAACTTTAGGTCCTACGAAACCCAGATTTGTTTCTGGAGCTTTTGAGCTCCATATGACACACGTGAAACCATTTAGTGCACGACCAGAATATGAGACCAGGGTTTTTCAGCTTCCCTTTTTTTTTTTAATTTTAAAGGTAACTTTAAAAAATGCATTATTTGGGGCACCTGGGTGGCTCAGTCCGTTAAGTGTCTGGCTTCAGCTGAGGTCACGATCTCACAGTCCATGGCTTTGAGCCCCGTGTCAGGCTCACCGCCATCAGCACAGAGCCTGCTTCAGATCATCTGTCTCCCTCCTGCACCCCCCCCCCACCATCTTGCTTGCGCTCTTGCTCTCTTGTTCAAAAATAAATGAAAGCATTTAAAAAATAAAAATGCATTATTGGTTTTTGTATGGCCACTTTTGTGCCTCTAGTTGGTTAGTGGTTTCAGGCACAAAGATGTTGTCAGACATACCTGAAAAGCTATGTGTTTTAAGTCCATATTTTATGTTCTTTCTGTGGTACCACAACTGATTCTTACATTAAAAATTTCATAAGGAGTGCCTGGGTGACTCAGTCGGTTAAGTGTGTGACTTCAACTCAGGTCATGATCTCGCAGGTTGTGAGTTCGAGCCCCATATCAGGCTCTCTGCTGTCAGCATGTGCGGAGCCCACTTAGGATCCTCTATACCTCTCTCTCTCTCTGCCCCTCCCCCCTAAAAATAAATAGACATTTAAAAAAAATCTCATAAAAAAAGACACTACAGAAATGTAGGGCATCGTGACTAATAACTCTGCCAAAACCCTGTGCTGGAGACCATGTTTTTGCCCTTAGCGATCTTACCTCCCCAAGCGCAGTGAGCTGAAAGTTTTCATCAGGGATGGAGAGAAGGCTGGTGTCAGGGGAATTGAGTGGTATAACACAGATCCACAGGCTGGGTCCTCTCCTCAGAGAGACGAGAACCCCATTCACGGAGCCTGGAGTTGCTTGGGAACAAGCTTCCAGTCAACCAGATGACCCAAATGACGGTCGGAAAAAACAAACTGGCAGCAAAATACAGAAGCAGATCTTCAGTGAGGCCAGGTGTTAAAATTCACACTGAAAACAACTTTCCACCTCTCTTTCCCCAACTCCCAAGTTGACTCACGCTTACAGACCCAAAGGCTACATGCTGTGTGATTCCATTTTTATGAAAATATCCAGAAGAGGCAGATTCCTAGAGATAGAAGGCAGATTAGTGGGTGCCAGAGGCTGAAGTGGGGGTAGAAAGTGGAGAGAGGCTGCTTAGGGGTGCGATGTTTACATTTGGAAAGTTCTAGAACCTGATAGTGATGATGGCTGCACCACACTGCCAATGCACAGAATGCTACTGAATCATATACTTACAAATAATCAAAATGGTCAACTGATGGTGTATTTTGCCATAATAAAAACAAAAAGAATCCATCGGTGCTTTCAAGAAGTTTTGGGTTTGTGTGAGAATCGTTTGGGGTCCTGGTCAACCCTACGAATGCCAACTGAATGAGACCCTCTTAGGGTGTGCCTGGGGACCTGCACTTGCACAAGCTCCCAGGTGATTGCCAGGTAGGGACCCCATTCTAAGAAACTTTGGCTTTGAGGCAGACGCTTTTTGTTTTTTTTGCTTTTAATTGGGACACGCCATATGTGCCGTTCTCTCATCCCAGCTGTCACGACCCATGCATTGCCAGCTAGCGGCATGCCCACAGCTCAGCAGCTGCTGGCAGGGAGATGTGTTGGTTATAAGTGGCTGTGGTGGTGACAGTGGAACTGATGGCGGCAGAGCATCTATTGGTAGAATTGGGACGTTAGTAGCAATAGTAAGAGGGTTCATGGGAGTGAGGACAGAAGCCAGGAACATATGAGGTCCTGGTCAAGGGTGACCTAATGGCGAGGTTGCTCCACGCCAGGGTGACCGGCAATGGGGATCCAGTTTTGGAAACGGCAAGAACTGCTGCCGTGTAGACCAAGGTCACCTTCAGGGACCTCAATCTTTCGGATGAAGCAAGAGAAGATTCAGGTAGTGGAAAAGGCAGAGATGAGCAGTGGCCCCCTGGGATTCTGGAACTTCTGCTCAGTTAGGATGAGTCCTGTTCCACACACATGGGCTAATTCATGCAGACGGCGTTGTAGAGGCGGTCGCCTGTAAGCCAGAGCTGCTCAAAGCGGATTCGTCACAAGGGTAGCAGCACTACCCCCTTGGAACTTGTTAGAGACGCACGTTCTTGGACCACACCCCAGACCTACTGGTCATTCTGATGCTGGTCAACATTTGAGAAACGCTCATCTAAGCTTAGACCCATTCTCCTGCCACCATTTTCTTGAGAATTAGAACCTTCGACAAGTGTCATCATCAGGACATAATAGCTGTGTGAAGGGTGAGAGGTACAGACGTGGCTCAGCCCTGGGCTACATGGCCACTTCCAAGTTTACATCTTTGTGGCACCGAGGTTCATGGACTGGTTTGGGAAACAGGTGGAGAGAGGAGTTGGCAAGATCAACACTTGCTTCTGAGCAGGGCTTTAGACACAGGACAGATGGCTTTTCTTTCTTTTCTTTTTTTTGTTTTTAATTTTTTAAAATTTATTTCTGAGAGAGAGAGAGAGAGACAACGTGAGCAGGGGAGGGTCAGAGAGAGAGGGAGACACAGAATTAGAAGCAGGCTCTAGGCTCTGGCTGTCAGCACAGAGCCCGATGTGGGGCTCGAACCCATGAACCGTGTGATCATGACCTGAGCCAAAGTTGGCGCTTAACTGACTGAGCCACCCAGGTGCCCCGGGATGGCTTATTTTCTAGTATCACTGAAAGTGTGGGATCTAGATATAATTCTGTAATCATGTTCCTGCTGTAGTTCTCAGTCTTTATAACTTTCTTGTTGCCCATATGTACTCCATAAGCCTGGATGACAGGTGTTTCTTTTATTGGGAAGAAGACATATCTCTCTTCTGTTCCCTTCTGATCACAGGCAGTATTTACTTCTTCCCTCTTGACCTCCCCAAATGCTATTTACCGAAACCTTAAGAAACACAGAGATTCCCAAATGACTCGGGACCAATTTACTATTGGACTTTATAACACTGTAAGGTAAATGTTTATTTTTTCAGACATGAGGTTTTGTTTCTTCTCTCCAAGTTTGCTCCTGAGAAAAATGATGTGTAAAATGTTTTTCTTACTGTTATTATACCATCCAAAGATGGTTTTGCCTGTCAAGGACAATAAAGCATTTTAGGTGGTGGAGGTGACATTTCTTAGCACTGTCAAGTTGGGGTCACCTTAGTGTTGTCACCTTCCCTGGTAAGCCTGGGGGCTTCGATTCTACTTGGTTAACTTATAGGCTCTCTCACTTTAAGACCATTTCTGAATCTCAACACCCCAGTGCCTCAGACTGTTAAAACATGGTGTTCTACCAGGATTAGTCTTTCTGGAAGTCTCCTGAGCTCTCCTACTCATCCACTTCTCTTGAGGCGAGCCCATCCCTGCAGGGCCAGCTGTTTTCAGAAGGGAATTTCTTTTTCTCTCTGGTCCCATCAGGAGCCCACTGTTTGTCTAGATCTATGGGCCATCTTCAGCTCTCATTTTCTCTAATGTGTTTGATTTTTCTGACATTGGACATTGGGTTACTCTTTGAGGATAAGAACTGTGTCATTTTCAGCCATGCGGGCACCCTGTATATATTTGTGAAACGAGCACGCGTATCTACCTTTTAGAAACTCTCCCCTTGTTAGGATTCTGCCCCTATGATGCTATTTTTTAAAAATATAATTTATTGTCAGTTTGGTTTCCATACAACACCCAATGCTCATTCCAACAAGCACCCTCCTCCATGCCCATCACCCCCTTCCTCTCTACCCCACCCCTCCATGACGCTATTTCTAGCCAGCCCCATTCCCTAGCTCTTCTCCCTGCCTCCTTAATGCGCGTGTGTCCCACTCCATCTCCTTGAGTCTTCAGCCTCCCGTGTGGCCTTCTCTGTCACCACCGTGTCCCCTACGCTCTCTGCCTTTCTCCTCACCTCCGATCACTGGTTTGGTTCAGCGGTCTACCTGAGTGTCTGCTGGCGCCTCAGCCTGTCCCCAGCCTGTTCTTCTACTTCTCTTCTTTGTCTTTTTTTTTTTAATTAATGACATCTTCCCAGCCCCCAGACACTAGTAATTCCGCTGTAGCTAAGAAGACCCAATTCTATGCTTCTGCATTGCACTGTGTAGTCCCATGTCCAAACCTTCTGCTGAACTCAGACACTACCCTCTTCATGAGCACCCCCAGCCAAAACAACTTCTCCCTCCTCATAACACTTCCTTCTGTGGCCGTTTTTCTTGAGCCATTAGCCCCATTTTTCTCGTCATACCGAATACTGTCATTTTGGGGACATATCTCACCTGCTGAACTAGATTGTAACCGTCAGGGGGAAACACTTGGGTCTGAAGCAATTTTAAATCCAAGCAGGGGAGCCAGCCTCTACCTTCGGAAGTATAGAGCCACGTGCAGTGACTGGGAAAAGAAGCCTGACTTGGTGTCACTTGCTGTTGAACCCTGCTAATTAGATGGTGGCATCTCCCACAGTGTCTCCCTAAAAGCCCATGAACGAACTCTTCTGTTGTGTTTAGGACAATGCGTCCACAAACCTTGTAAGTGAGGATGGTATCTACCCCTACGTAGGGGCTCCAGACTTTAAAGGGACATTGACTAGCTAGGAAGACAAGCTGTCATTCATGGGAAGTTATAAGATTGACCTATATTGGTAATATTAACAGACCAATTATTATTAGAAATGGGATTTATTGAATGCTTAACACTAAGGATTAATGTGTTTATGTAACATATCACTTAACAGCCTTCGGGCTGGTACCAAATGAGTAGACGTGATCCCTTTATACCTTTCAAAGCCCTTTAATGCCCATATCTCAGGAGCCTCGAGATGCAGATGGCAGTGATGGTGAACCATGCTGCCCTGTCGCTCTCTCCACCCTCGCGTCTCAGTCACAACCACTGAGCAAATGAGGAAACCACTTGGCATTGAGACATGGTGACTGGCCCATAGAGGAGCTGACATCCAGTTACGAGGCCGAACCATGATGAGGTCCCAGGCAGCAAAAGGGTACCAGGGCCTGCGGGTTCCCTGGTGTGGTGCTTAGCACTCAGTGCTCAGAATAGTCTCCTCGCACTTATGGAGATTCCCAGAATTCCTCCCACGCTGGGCCACTCCTAGTGCACGGGCCGGTCTCCCGTTGCACCTTTCTGTAAGTACAGTGCCCATGCGTGATCCACTGCCTTCCATCACATGTCCCTCCCTTCTCTGCCCACCCACCCAGCACTCAAGAGGAAAACTGAAAAACCAAGCAGGCCTGGCCTTCCCAACTTCCTTGCCAGGATACTTGTTCCAAGAAACTTAATTAACCAACAAGAAGGTCCAGCCAGCATTGAGTCAATAGATGGTTTCTAGAAGCTGAAAACTCGTCGGGTACCTTGGTCCCCCATATTTCGTTATCCTCTCTCACAGTGAGTGAAGAAGGAGAGGGTGCCCACAGCCTGGCGTCTCCACCAGCTCCCGCCCCACCCCTGGGATGATGGCAAGGACATTGGCCATACCGGTGAGACCAGTGGGTGAAAACATCAACGCTAAATAACTTTTTTTTTTAAAGTTTATTTGTTTATTGAGAGAGAGAGAGAGCAGGTGAAGGAGGGGCAGAGAGAGAGGAAGTCCCAAGCANGTATTTCGTTATCCTCTCTCACAGTGAGTGAAGAAGGAGAGGGTCCCCACAGCCTGGCGTCTTCACCAGCTCCCGCCCCACCCCTGGGATGATGGCAAGGACATTAGCCATACCGGTGAGACCAGTGGGTGAAAACATCAACGCTAAATAACTTTTTTTTTAAAGTTTATTTGTTTATTGAGAGAGAGAGAGAGCAGGTGAAGGAGGGGCAGAGAGAGAGGAAGTCCCAAGCAGGCTCTGTACTGTCAGCACAGAGCCAGATATGAGACTTGAGCCCATGAGCCAGGAGATCATGACCTGAGCCCAGATCAAGAGTCAGACGCTTAGCCGACTGAGCCACCCAGGGACCCCAACAATAAATAACTTCTTGAGGGTGTATGATGTGCCAAGCATGCACCAAGAAAGCCTGATGCATTTTGAGCTTAGTGGTTCTCAAAGTGGTTCCCCATAGTACAGCATGGGCACCCTCTAGGTCTTTTTAGAAACACAAATTCTCACGGGACGTCTGGGTGCCTCAGTCAGTTAGCGTCTGACTCTTGATTTCGGCTCAGGTCATGATCTCAGCGTTCCTGAGTTCAAGCCCTGCTCCAGGCTCTGCACTGTCAGTGTAGAGCCTGCTTGGAATTCTCTCTCTCCCTCTCTCGCTGCCCCTCCCATACTTGCGTGCATGTGAGTGCACGTTGGCACACGTTCCCTTTCTCAAAATAAATAAACATTAAAAAAAAAGAAAAGAAACACAAATACTCAGCCCCACCCTTGACCTTCTGAAAAATGAGACTGTGGGGGCGGGGCTCCACAAATCATTTCGGCACCTGATGCTGATGCTGATGTGACCTCGAGTTTGAGAGCCCTCGTTCCAGTGTTTAGGACTTTTCCCATCTTGGGTGCAGCTTCCACAGGCTCCCTGGGCTGCTCTGAAATCTCTGCCCAGGTGCCCTACACCTGCGTGGATGGAAAGAGGGAACATGATTACTGATGCCAGCTACCTGCTCAGGACGGAGCAAATATTTACGCTTCACCAGTGATCATTCTAGGCATCCTGTCTCTATTTTTTTATTTTAAAGAAAGACGAGAGCCCACACGCATGAGCAGGGGAGGGGCAGAGGGAGAGGGAGAATCTTAAGCAAGCTCCACAGAGTCAGTGCAGAGCCCGGCACAGAGCCTGATCCAACAACCATGGGATCATGACCTGAGCTGAAATCAAGAGTCAGACGCTCAAGCATTGGAGCCACCAGGTGCCCTGGCGCCTGTCTACATGAACTAGTTCCCTCCTCGCCAGAACCCTACGAGGTTCTTACTATGATTATCAGCCCCCCCCCCTTCCACAGATGAGGAAATTGAGGCATGAATCGATCAGCTGAGTCACCCAGGTCCACTCAGGTGACAAATGGCGGCACTAGGTTGTGAACCGTAGGTGGTCTGACTCCAGTGTAAAAACCCAACCATACGTCATGCCTCCTTAGAGGTTTCTGCCCCTTCCCCACTCAGGTTCCAATTTTTCCTCCTTTCCAAACTAATAATACCCCCCTGGATTAGTTTTCTTGGGCTGCTATAGCAAGGGACCACAGACGGGGCGGGGAGGGGGAGGGGGCTTAAACAACAGAAATTTATTTTCTCACATTTCTAGAGGCTGCAAGTCCAAGATCAAGGAAGGTGTGGGTAGGGCTAGTGTCTCCTGAGGTCTCTCCCCTTGGCTTTCAGATGGCCACCTTCCTTCCCATGGTGTCCTCTGTGTGTGTGGCCCCTGGTGGCTCCAAATCCCTTCCTATAAGAACACTGGTCAGACTGAACTAAGGCCATATTAACCACCTCATTATATTCTTTTTCTTAATGTTTGTTTATTTTTAAAGCGTACGAGCAAGGGAGGGACAGAGAAAGAATCCCAAGCGGGTCTGTTAGTGCAGAGCCTGAGGGGCTCGATCTCATGGACCATGAGATCATGACCTTGGCTGAAATCGAGAGTCGGCCCCAGGTGCCCCAGGTGCCCCCAACCTCATTCAGAATTAATCACCTCCTTAAAGTCCCTATCTGCAAGTATGACCGTACTCTGAGGAAGTGGGAGTTAGGGCTTTGACAGATGAATTTGGGGGTATACAGTTCAGCCCATACTCTTCCTGCGCCCCCACCATCCATGCACTTGGCTGACGGGACCCATTCCATGTCTCTGTGCCTTGGAGACTCTCTTGTTCCCACCCATCTACACACCCTGTGCTCTGTACTTCCTCCCGGATCACAGGGCCGCATTATTCTTAGGGAACAATACCCATGACCTAGAGAGCTCAGCCTCTACCCATGCTCAGAAGTATGGCTTTAAGTCCCCAAAGGTGCTGTGTATAATTAGGAAGGGAGAGGTCTGTATGGCACCTATAAATACAAACCTTGGGGTTCCTCTGGAGCAAAATCGAGGGTAGCAGTATCTCTTGAAGTATTGTTTACGGTCTGTCGGCATCAGAATCATCCAGACTGCTGGAGACCTCCCGCATGAGTCTCTGCAGGAGTGGATCCTTGTGGTGTGCCTGTCCCTGAATCCCCTCCCTGTCCTCCCCCACCTGGTGATCCTCTGTACAGAGAGGCACCAGCCATCCTGCCTGTGGAGTTAGGCACATTTGGCTGTGTTTCAGCTCGTCCATGTCTAGGTGTGTGACCTTGGGACAGGTGAGCCACCCTAACTGCGTTTCTTAATTCGCAGAGTGGAATTAATCTAGTTAATTCATGGAATTAATCCAGCTAATTCATGGAATTAATCCAGCTACCTCCTAGGTTGTGGTAAGGATTCAATTAGATCATATAACTAAAGCACTTCGTACCACCTGCTTGCCGCAGAAGGGGGAGCGTTCAGTCTCTCGTAGCATTACTTCCGCCATGACGGCGGCTTCTACTGCCAGGAAAAGATTACTTTGTTATCCTAAGACCAGACCTTGTTAACTTTGCATCTGATGGGTGACTATGGGTCTGGGCCATCCAGGCCGTATCCTGTAGGAGCCAATGTTTGTGCAAATGGAAAACCCTGTTAGAAGTTGAGAGGCAGGACCCAGGGGACAGTAGGAGGGCAGGAACACTGGCCTGGAAAGGAGGAAAGACCACCAAGAAAAGAAGCCTCAAGAAATATCTGATGGCCTGCAGCAGTCAGGGTCTAACAGCCAGGTGCAGATTCTGTCCAGCTGTACTGTATACTTGGGATACTGGGAAGACACTGCTGTCCCCGGTCAGTGTGTCAGCAATGTCTTCCGACTCTCGGGCTGCCTGAGTTGTCTTTCCTACTGAAACTACCAGCATGGCAGCTCTTCTGCCTCTCCGAACTTCCTGAAGATCTGTTGGACTTGCAGTGAGTTGGACACACATGTGAGATGACATGCTTACAACCTTCTTGCATTTTGTCATTTGTAGAGGAGCTGAAGGCCCCGTTGGAAGAATACGTCCAGAAGCGCTACCCGGGGCTGGTGAAGGTGGTACGCAACCAAAAGAGAGAGGGCCTGATCCGAGCTCGCATCGAGGGCTGGAAGGCGGCCACTGGCCAGGTCACTGGCTTCTTTGACGCCCATGTGGAATTCACCGCTGGCTGGTAGGTCACAAGCTAGACCCTAGGGGCACCCAGGACCTGCAGTAGGGTGGTCAGGAGGAGCTAGAATCTGGGAGGTGGAAACGTTGCCTGTTTCTTCTGGGGCCATTAGAACAATGGAGAAGGGCTGTTTGACAAAGAAGGTGAGAGCCATAATCTGGGATAAAACTGGGAAGCAGGGAGAAGTTTGCTATCTACTCTGTTCCTTATTGTTGTGTTCATCATCACCATCATCACCAATTATCATCATCATCATCACTACCAAAATACCCAGTGAAAGTGACATACTAATTGGACAGAACTCAAGATGATCCTTACTCAGGGGATAAGACAGCCACCTGTTTTCTTCTCCTGCTTTTGTTTGTTCCCCTTTCTGAGGAGGATGGTTGAGTGCTATGTTGAGGAAAGAGATCCATTTATAATCCTGCCTGCTCAGGTAAAGCCTCCTGCAACATGAGGAATTATCTTTTTTTTTTAATAGTTTATTATCAAGTTGGTTTCCATATAACACCCAGTGCTCATCCCCACAAGTGCCCTCCTCCATGCCCATCTCCCCCCTACCCCTCTCCCCACCCCCATCAGCCCTCAGTTTGTTCTCAGCATTCAAGAGTCTCTCGTGGTTTGCCTCCCTCCCTCTCCCCCACTATTTTTCCCCTTCTCCCCCATGGTCTTCCTCCATTAAGTTTCACCTAATCCACCTATACGTGCAAACATATGGTATCTGTCCTTCTCTGCCTGACTTATTTCGCTCAGCATAACACCCTCAAGGACCATCCATGTTGCTACACATGGCCAGATTTCATTTTTCCTCATTGCCATGTAGTATTCCATGGTATAGATAAACCACACCTTCTTGATCCATTTGTCAGTTGATGGACACTTAGGCTCTTTCCATGTTTTGGCTTTTGTTGAGAGTGCTGCTATGAACACTGTGGTACATGTGCCCCTATGCATCAGCATTCCTGTAATGAGGGATTATCTTTAACCTCATTTGGAAGAAGGAAAGGGTGTATCTCTGCAAATGTGGCCCCTGATGGCTTCCTGGGTGAAAAGAACAATCTGGGAGGAATTGGGGGCACACAGGAGGAGACTTAGGAGGCAAGAATAGTGCAGCATCAAAATGCCCAAATCATTCAATGAGCATGCTGACGTTGGGTTAGGGCTTGACTGTTGAAAAGCACGGGCATGTGGTTGTTGCTGAGTGCCCAGCGGGAAGTGAAGTCAGAGGTTCAACAACCTGTGTTCAGTGTGCTTAATTCCCAAGAAGCAGAGTCTTTCATTTCACACATCATGTTTGTAACATGTGCTAACTCGGTGGTACCATCTTGAATAAATGCTGTTGGTGATAGCACATTGGAAGAGCCGATGCCCCGTTACCAATTAAACATGAAAACATTTCATTTGCAACACATTTTAGAATCTCCTAATGGCTGGATCAGAAGAGAATGGTTCTACCCTTGAGTACACGAAGATCTGGACCCTGGGGTCACAGTTAACCCTGGTCCGTTCAAGTGCACATGGGTATCTGGTGCCTTCTCAGACACCTGTTTCTTCTCTGGTTTTTCTGCCACTGTCAGACCCTGGTGACACACAACTCTGTGTTTGCAGCCCTGATCTCCTCTAAGCTTCCGGGTCATTTATGTCGTACAGTAATGGTTGTCAAAGTGTAGTCCCCCAGGCCAGCAGTACCACTGGGAGCTTGTTCGAGATGCAGATTTGTGGGCTCCGCTCAGACCTATGAAATCAGGAGCTCTGGGTGTGGGTCCAGCACTCTGTTTTACCCAGCACTCCAGGTAACTCTGATGCTCGCTCAGGTTTGAGAAGCATTGAGCTGGAAGCCTTCTGAGCAGACACACTCGAATGTTCCCTTTGGACCTTCTTGCCTTTATTTGCCACATCCTTGCCTCCCTGGTTCTTTGCTATCAAAACTGGGACTCTTCCCACGTCCCTTTCATTTGATCCTTCCCTCCCCATCATGTTACCCATCCAGTCAACTTCCAGCTCTGGCTGGTTTTCCCTTCTGTAGCCCAGCTGCCCTTTCCCCTTGGCTTCGACCTCCGCTCCCCCATCCCACACCTTCATTATCATGCACCTAAACAAATAGCGGGCTGCCGGAATTGTCCCTGTGACAGATATTTGCTGGATGCCTACCACGGTCCCAGACACTGTCCTAGGCTGGGGTTGGAGTCACCAGCTGTTCACATTGGCCTAGTGCTGAGGGATGTCCCAAAATGCTGACTTCCAGTGGTAAAACCAGAACTGTCCTGGGAAAACTGGGACAGTTGGTCACTCAGTTGGGGTTCAGAATCTGGTAAGACTCGGTATCTGCCCGCAGGTAGCCTGTAGTCTAACTGGTCTGTGTGCGAGAGAGGCCTTTGCTCTTCGTACTCAGTTTCCACACGTCTGTCTACCAGAGTGGCCCATGTCCCTCGTGGTTCCTTGTTACAAGGTAGGCAGTATGTCTCAACCTCACTAGGTTACACTGCGGTAATAACCTCCAACCACAGTGACATACGACCACAGCGATTTTCGTCTTCCTCTGGTAGGGCGGCGCTGGCTGGCTCTCCGTAGCTCTGCTCCACATCCTCTGCATTCTGAGACCTGAGGAGATCTTTGCTGTGACTTTAGGTACCTTGCTAAAGTCAGCGGGATTGGTAATAGCAACTTTTATTTATTTATTGTTTTTCCTTTTTAAATGTTTGTTTATTTTTGAGAGACAGAGAAACAGAGTGTGAGCAAGGGGTGTGGGGAGAGAGAGAGGGAGACACAGAACCTGAAGCAGGCTTTAGGCCCTAAGCTGTGAGCAGAGCCTGTCACCGGGCTCGAACTCACAAGCTGTGAGATCATGACCTGAGCCAAAGTCAGACGCTTAACCGACTGAGCCACCCAGGCACCCCTCTAATAGCACTTTGAAAACTGGCATTAGTTTTGGAATATTTGCTGAGACATAGTTCAGAAAAGAATGGACATTTGGGTTCAGTTGCTTATAATCGGCACATCTTAATTTTGTACAGATTACACACATGGCCATTTATGCCAAGTCCTTCCAAGACTAAGTACTTCTTACTTAAAAAACTAGAATTTGTTCTCCCTTTTTAGAGGGGAACACTGATATTTAAGTTTTAAGAGCCTGTCACCTCATATACATAAAACGGAAATATGACTGTAAGAGACAATGTAGGAAATGAGTAATTATGTATTTTATTTTATATGCCAGTCTACTTTATTGTGAAAAGATTAGAGGTTTGAATCAGGACTTATGGAAACTTCGAGTAAAATATCTATCTCGGCTGTTAACTGTAGGGGTGAAATAGGAATTGCTCAGTGTAGCAGTTAGATGACTGGACTAATAAACACGGTTAAAACAACCACCTAAGGAAAACCGAAATTTTAAAAAATAAAATGTGCAGATTCGCAATTTGTTGGGATGAGTACTGGGTGTTGTATGTAAGCAATGAACCATGAGAATCTACCCCTAAAACCAAGAGCACACACTGTATGTGAGCTAATTAGCATAATTGTTATAGCTATGTTATATATGTTAGCTCTATTAAAAAAAGAAAAGAAAATCTGCAGATTAACAATCTGTTGCTAAAGCGAGGCTGTTTTTATTTATGTATTTGATGCAGTTCTAGTGACTCCTAGATGTCCTCCAATTCCCCGTTTTTTTTTTCTTTTTAAATTTTTCTTTCTGGGGCACCTGGGTGGCTTAGTCGGTTAAGCGTCCGACTTTCACTTAGGTCATGATCTCGCAGTTCGTGGGTTCAAGTCCCGCGTCAGGCTCTGTGATGACTGCCAGCTCAGAGCCTGGAGCCTGTTTCAGTCTGTGACTCCCTCTCTCTCTGACCCTCCCCTGCTCACACTGTCTCTCTCTCTCTCTCTCTCTCTCTCCTAGAAATAAATAAAACATTTAAAAAAAAATAAATTTTTCTTTCTTTTTTTAAATATAATTTATTGTCAAGTTAGCTAACATACAGTGTCCACAGCGTGCTCTTGGCTTTGGGGGGTAGGTTCCCGTGATTCATCGCTTTCTCCCTGTTTTTAAAATCCAGGAATTTTAGTTATGGGTTACAGGTCAGGGGACCATGAAATAATTGTATTATTAACTAAAAACATGGTTGGGTGGTGCATTTAGGGCCATCCAAGGGTTTGGAGTGACTGCTCCATCTACAGTTGACTGGGATGGGGCAGGGGGTGACAGGTCCCGTGACTGGGGTGGGACAGGGGGTGACAGGACACGGAGGATCGGAGGCTGCTTCCCATCGATTGTTACTTTCCTTGCTCTATATCATTGAAGATCTGCTTCTGGCTTGAAACTGCAGAAATGGCAAAACGCAGACAATTTTAAAATAACAAATGCCAATCAATGTTGAAGTGAGAAGCACACGTTCTGTCTCTGCAGTCTGAAGTGACAGGGCGCAGGTCCCCGTCTAGGGCCATTTTTGAGGCTCAGGGAGAAGAGCCCGGCAGTGGCTGTTAAAGGGTCCTCGCAGATATGACGTCATCTCTTTTGCTCATAGCCCATTGGCCAGAATAGGTCACATATCTAAGCCGGCCCTTCACTGGGGTTGAGGGAGGGAGGGAGGGCACCCTCTGCAGGCAGCATGGTAAAAAGTGGGATGTCTCCAGTGAGGGGTGAGAGTAACTGGGAACAGGGGCACCTTCCCTCAGGGACAGGGAGATCCCACTCTGCAGCTTCAGAAGTGTTAGTAGAACCCAGGTCTTCTGCCCTGGTGCTCAGTAACCTTCAGCGCAGTGTCGGGCTGATCCAGATGCTTCCATAGGCAGGCCACCAGGCCCGCTGAGGGAAGCATGGCCCCCAGTGTAGGACACAGTGGAGCTTAGAGGTAGGGCGTGAAGCAAGACCCTCCGGGCTAGACACCTGACTGCCACCAGCTAGCTGTGGGACCCGGGGCAAGCCACTTAACCTGTCTGGGCCTCAGTTTCCTGATTTGTCAGATACTGATCATACTGTCTACTTCCCAGGACCATTGCGAGGTTTCCGTCAGTCGGCCTGGTCTGTGTGGAATGTTTAGAATGGTTCCTAGCGTGTAGTAAGTGCTCCATAAATATCAGCTACCATTAGACCAGTAGGAAAAACAATGTGTGCTCCGAGATCAGCGAGGACAACGTGTAGTCAGAGTGACTTTTGATAAGGTGGCGTAAGGATGGTACAAGAGCTGAGAGGAAGGAGAGAGCCTTACCCCCAGGAGAAATCAGGGAAGGCTTCTCGGGAGAGGCGGCACTTGATCTGGTAAGACTCCATGGGTAACCAGACTTCCTGCCAGCGACCAAGGGCATTCCCGGAGGAGAACGGCATCGGTAGATGCTTGGAGGGGTGAAGCTCGGAAGCGTATCTGAAAGCTGTGGCAAGTCAGTCCCATTTGGCTTCAGCCTGTATGGCGTGTGCAAAAGCAATGGAGGCAGTAAATGGCCCAGGGTATATTTTATTGCTCGTTTTAAATAGAAAGATGAGATGAGCCAACAGGTAATTCAATAGCTGGAAATGAAAAGAGATGGGAGGCAGGCCGAGTGTTCTCATTATTCTTCCAAATAATGCAGAGGAATGGGATTTTCACTTGACTCTTTTCCAAAGCCTGAGCTCTGTTCTAAGCAGAGAGATTAATGCCCCGGCTTACGAGAGCCATCTTTTCCTTCTCAAATATGGGAAACGATCCTTTCCTATGTCTGCCTTGGAGACACATGCTAGCAGGGAAGTCTGACCATCTGCTTTCTCCTAAGCTGGCAGAGCGGCACCTTGAACCTGGAGCCAGGTCCCTGCCTGTCTCCCCCTGTAGCCCTGAGCAGGCAGGCTAGCTGGGAGGCAGGATGCTGCCTACCTTGGCTTCTAATTAGTTCTCGCCCACCATTGCTAACCAATTCAATTAGATCCCTTTTAAGGAATCAATTAAATAATCAATTAAAACAACTGAAATAGTCACACACACCAAGAAGCTAGTGAAAGGCTTATTAAAGCCCGGCCATCAAGGGCAGAAGCGAACCATCTTGGGGAAGAAAATTCAGCTCCTGCAGAAGAAACCAGAGGCATCAATCGGAGCCCCGAGGGGGAAATGAAAATGCTGAGCCCCTCTTGGAGCCAGGAAGGCCTTACCTTGGCTGATGCTGTCAGCACAAAAGAGAGGCCTGGTGCTTTCTGGGGAAGAGGCCCCCAGATTCTGAATTCTTGCTTCAGGCCCCTCAGGCCGAGATCCCCCCTGGGCCACGGCCAGAGCTGCACTGAACGCTTACAGCTGCACGATCTGACTGGGGCAGGCCACTCCCGTGCCTCAGTTTCCATCTGAGCCCCAGCCTGCCCGGGGCCCACACTGTAGCTATGTTGCTTCTGTTCATTCTCTGTAGTCCTGGGGTCTGTGCCAGTTGGGGGCTGGGCGCGCCTCCGGAGAGAGATTTAACTTCCGCTTCCCTGTGTTGCAGGGCCGAGCCAGTCCTATCCCGAATCCAGGAGAATCGGAAGCGAGTGATCCTCCCGTCCATCGACAACATCAAACAGGACACCTTCGAGGTGCAGCGCTACGAGAACTCGGCCCACGGCTACAGCTGGGAGCTGTGGTGCATGTACATCAGCCCCCCGAAAGACTGGTGGGACGCCGGAGACCCCTCTCTCCCCATCAGGTCTGTGGCAGGCAAGCTCTTGGTGGCCGTCCGTCCCCAGATCCCAGGGACACAGGAGCCCCTGGGGGAGGGAGTCTAGGAGGGACCCCCTGGGGCAGACCCCCATACAAAAGCTGCCTTAGGAATTGAGGGCATCTTATCAGCATGGTTTTCTCGCATTTTGCATTTTCTGCATTTTGCTGCTTTAGCTCAAGTTTTCAGGGGCAGCTCATCAAACAGCAATACCGAGAGGCTTAAATGATAGGAACATGCCCCTCCCTTTATTCTCCCTTCCGTCTTCATGTCTGCTGAGCTGTGTCAAGGAGCTGTGCGGTTCGAAAGGTGTTCATTCCTGGGGATTTCTCATACTTGCAACCTCCCCCCTCCCCCTTTCCACACTATTTGTGTGACTCCGGGAGCAGCTGGAGGGCCTTGCGCAGCTCTGCATGACCCTTGTCCAGGTCTCACCCTGCTGCCTCCCGGAGATGAGGCGATCAGTACCCCCCACCCTCTCCGTGCGGTCATCGGGGCTCGCATCTAAAGGATGTTGAATGACGTAGGTTGATTTTGATGTTGTATTCACGTCCCATGGCTGTTGCGACAAATTACTACCGATGTGGTGGCGGGAAGCCACGCGGATGTATTCTCTTCCATTCTGAAGGCCAGAAGTCCGAGGTGAGCTTTACAGAGCTAGACTCAAGGTGTGTGCAGGGTGGAGGTCCTTCTGGAAGCCCTAGAGCAGAATCCATTTCGTGCCTCTTCCAGCTTCCGGAGGCCCTCATTCCTCAGTTTGTGGCCCCACCACATCCCTCTTCCTCCCCTACTGTCCTCGTCACATGCCCATTGTCTCCCTTTGACGTTCTTGCTTCCGTTGTGATGGGCCCTTGTGATGGCACGTATGGTCCGCGTGGATAATGTGAGATACTCCCCTCACCCAAGCTGAATCACACCTGCGATGTGCTCCTCCCCACATAAGGTAACATCTACAGGTTCCAGAGATTAGGGTGTGGGGTTTTGTGCGGGGAGGGGGACATCGTTCAGCCCCCCACAGATGCTCTGATTTTTAACCAACATGGTACCTGAGTTGTGCGGGGCTTTCTGTGAGTTCTACTGACAGGCCAAACCGGCTTGCAGCTGTCGTGGTTCTGTCTTAAGTTAGAAGACGAGGAAAATGCTCTTCTCCCTTGGCTTAGTTTTAAGGCAGTGTTTGTTGGTATCAAGGGGGAATAGCAAGAAGGAACTGCGGAATAGGAGAAGTTTCTCCAAGTAGTTACGAAGTCCTTACTTGTGGCATTTTGAATAACTTCCTTCATTTTCCTGCTCAAATGGAAAGGTAAAGAATTAGTAGCATCAGAGTGGAGCTGCCCGCAGCAAATTTGTGCAACATCCTTGTGATGTTTGGGGCCAGTACCTTCCTCCACCAGAGATGTCTCATGACTCAGTCTCCATCCCAACCTAGACATTCAGTGTCCTGGTACAATGCCGCAGGGCCACATTCTTGGACCCTTACAAATAATTATGTAGGCTCACCACTAAGCTGTTTTCTGAGAAGCAAAGCATAACCTTTGGTATATTAAAATTTAATGGGTGGAGTACCACCTCATGTCCATTAGGATGGCGACTGTCAAACAGATAAACAAAACAGCAGAAAACAAGTGCTGGCGAGGATGTGGAGAAATCTGAACCCCCGAGTATTGCACGTGGGAATGCAAAATCACATAGCTGCTATGGAAGCCAGTGTGGAAATCCCTCAAAGCATTACAAATAGAATTACTCTGTGTCCAGCCATTTCACATCTGGGTAACATACCCAAAAGAATTGAAAGCAGGCCCTCAAAGAGATTTTTGCACACCCATGTTCACAACATTATTCACAATAGCCAAAAGATGGAAGTCACTCAGGTGTCCACCAGCAGATGAATGGATGGGTGCAACGTGGTCTATACACACAGCAGAATATCATTCAGCCTTAAAAAAGGAAGGAAACTCTGACACATGCTATGGCACGGATAAACCTTAGGGACGTTATGGTAGGTGAAATAAACCAGCTACCAAAGACAGATACTATATGATTCCACTCATACAAGGCACCTAGAATGGCCAAATTCATAGAGGCAGGTAGGAGAAGGGTGGTGGTCAGAGGCTGAGAAGAAGAGAGGATGGGGATGTTGTTACTTCATGGGTCTAGAGTTTCAGTTTTGCGAGATGAAAAACGTTCTGGAAATTGGTTGCACAATAACATGAAGTGAACACTACTGAACTGAACACAAGTAGTGCTTCCTCCCTGACACACAGGGAGGCTGACCTTGACTGATAAGAGAATGGGGGTGTGACTGTGATGATAGCCACAAGAGGGAAAGAAGTGGATGCAGTATAATGCTGTAAGATGCTCCCCAAAACATAACTCTTCCCCACGGATAAAAGGCGCTAGGCAAAAATGTAGCTTATATTTTATGAGTTACAGAAATATTAACAGATGATTAATATGCACTTAAAAGAGACTCAAGAAAATAGAGTCGTGATCACGAGTCATTAATATTATGAGTCTGATGCACAAAACAGAATCCAATACCAGTGATCTGTTTTTAATGTATCCTAACTTATGAAATGCTTAATTTGTTCATAGTTGATGGAGATACTTAATTGTAGGAAGATTTTTTTTATGGCCCTTCTGATGCTATTATGCAGATGCAATGTGAGTTCTTAAATGTTGGTACATGGGGGCTTCCCCCTCCCCACTGTGATCCTAATATTTTAATAGTAATGATTTTATTCTGGTGAAGGATGGAGTGAGGAGAACATTTTCACAATCCGAATGGCATTAGACTAGATGAAGCTGTAGATACAGAGTCTTCCCAGCAGACAACATAATGTAGGGGATTTTTCCATTAAGAAAATGTATATCCTTTGTTTTACTTCTTCCCCTTTTTCTTTGTTTAGTTTTGTGTTTTCTCCTGCCTGGTAAACAGTTCATTTCCCAAGTTTTAGGCGAGGAGAGTGCACAGGTGAGAGAGAGCAGAGTCCAAGTATAAGGGTGGGGGGTGGGAACTGAAGAGAAGGCAGCTACTACCAGCCCCGCCCCGTGTGATGGTGCGGGGGTGGGGGACACGGGGACACAGGCTGGCATTTGTTAGGTCCTCAGACTTTTAAGAGTAAACACAAGTCCAGATCATTGCAGGAAATCTTCTGACTTCTAAACGTGGCCCAAAAAAAAATACCTCTTCTTCAAAGCTCTGAGGGAGACATGTGTCATTCCCGGAACAGCCGTAGTCCATGCCTCTCACTCTGGGAGCCATGGGCATCACGTGAATGGAGAACTTGGGGACAGTGTGAGTCAGATTTTTGGAGCTTGAGTTAAGCCATGTGTGGTCCTGTGGTCACCTCCATTCTGTCGCTGCCCTCTGCTCCTGAGATTCTCCAGTGAAAGACCTTGAGGAGCCCTGACCCCACTCTTCCCTCTCAGGGGAGGGTCTCAAATCTGTGTCTTAAGCCCCGATTTTTCTCCGAAGTGTCACATCAGTAACCCATCATCAGAGCAGTGGATTTTAATGTTTTCATGTCAAAGGCCTCTTGGATCATCTAATGAAAGGCATAGATCATAACCCTGAACATGTACAAGCAGACAGAACCTGGCGTGCAATTTCATACAGTATATGAATGCCTTAATGGTCCACAGGGCTTATATTAAGAACCATTGCTAGATGTTTCTACTTGGCTCTCCCAACTGGAGAGCCTCTCTTTCCTGTTCTTTATCTCCCACAAGACTATATACTTTAGGAATCCAGGGCTGTGGCTTTAAGAAGCCAGCAGCTGTATCCCCAGTGGCTAATTACTCCCTGGCACTTAGTAGGTTTGCTGAAAATCTGTAGCAAATGAATGAATGGGTGAATGACATCTGAGGCTCTGAAGAGAGGTCAAGACTAGCGATTTAGTGAGATTGCCCAGAGGTCCATTAGAGAAAGACAAGGAGAACCCCAATATTTCTGGGATGGAGGGAGCCTACCTAAGGGCAACCAACAAGTAATGATGAATGGTCAGAGGGGGATGAGGACGACCTGTGGAGTCCAAGACTTAAGAACCAGAAGACCGGGGGTGCCTGGGTATCTCAGTCGGTTAAGCACCGACTTCAGCTCAGGTCATGATCTCACGGTTCGTGGGTTCGAGCCCCGCACTGGGCTCTGTGCTGACAGCCATCTCAGAGCCTGGAGCCTGTTTCAGATTCTGTGTCTCCCTCTCTCTCTGACCCTCCCCTGCTCACCCTGTCTCTCTCTGTCTCTCTCTGTCTCTCTCTCACACAAATAAATAAAAAACATTAAAAAAATAAAAAATAAATAAAATGCAAACACGATTACATCTCTCCCTTGCTCAAAAAAGCTGTAAAAGAAAAAGAACAAGAAGACCGTTGGCTTTTAAGGGATCAGCTCATCATAGCTTTGTTGAAACCATTTTAAGGGAGTATTGGAGTCTGAAGCTGGTTGGCAGTGGGTGGAGGAATGAATGAGACATGAAGAAGTGGGGGAGTTGAGTGCAGATTATGCTTCTGAGATGTTTGGGGTAGACTCAGAGAGGTGAGGCGTAGAAACCCTGAAGGAGAGTAAAGTTCAAGTGATGTGTTATTTATTGATTTATAGAGTAATTTTTTTAAATGTTTGTTTGTTTATGAGACAGAGAGAGCGACCAGGAGAGGGGTGGTGGTGGCGGGGAATCCCAAACAGACTCTGCACTGTCAGTGCAGAGCACAACACAGGGCTCAAACTCACCAACCGTGAGATCATGACCTGAGCCAAAATCAAGAGTCAGATACTTAACTAACTGAGCCACCCAAGCACCCATCTTCATTCCTTTTTATAGTGAGCTTTAATTATGACCACCTTTAAAGCGGCCACAGGCCCACATTCTTTCTGGGTCCTGTGTCCAGGTTCCAGGATGCGAATACCTTTGTCCTGCATGGGAGGGGAGAGGTGACTTCCCAGCCACCAGGCTCCCTCCCTCTATCTCACATGCCCCTTACCCTTTGCTAAGCCTGAGTCAGGCAGCCTTGAGGATGTTTCTTGTTGCAGGCAGCACCGATCGCTGGGCTTGGGGTCAGATGGGTGGATCCCCACTCCCTCCGGGAAGCACCTTGCTCCAAGGAGGCTCTTCTGACAGCCCTCTCCTGAACCTCACTTCCTCATCAGCCGTCTCGTGAACTTTCTGCATGATCTCCTCGAATATGGGATCTGTCGTCTGAACATTCTCTTCCCAAATGAGGACAGGAGGAGTGCTGTTTCAACACAGGACGTAGAGTTGAGGGCACTGGGCAAGGAGGGGCAAGATCTGAAGACATAGGAGGGAGGGAAGGGGCTGGTTGGAAACAAAGGACCCTGCAGAGCACGGAGGAGGTCAGGTCCAGAACATGAACAGTAATTTGGTCTTGAAGAGCAAGAATAGCGAGCTCGTGCTTTATGACCCACATTTGCCTCGGGAAAAAGGAGAAATCACTCTGAAGAGCGGGGGTTACAGGAAGGTGATAAAGCTCTGGAATGACTTCCAGAAGGGATAGGAATGGGTGAGCCGACCAAGAACAAAAACGTCATTGATGGCGATTTTGAGGGTCCGGGACTATACATTCGACAAATTTTCCATGAGAATTCCCTGACAAAGAAAAAGCTACTGTGAATACAGTTGTACTTTGATAGCCCTTAAATTGTATTATTTATAACATTACGTGCATATACGTGAAAAATAGTAGCAAGAATAAGGACGAGGGGATATCATTGATGTAGCCTGGAGGTACCTGGGTCAGGTGCACCATGAATTCATGGAAACTTAGCTTAGCTCAGCAGTCCTCGGAGGTGTGTAGGCTCACAGCTTGGGAAGTGCTGATCTCTACAGTTCTTTCCAGCTGTAAAATCCCTGTGACTTTCACCAGGAGGCAAGAGTCTGAGCTGTCGCCAGAGATGGGACATTTTACAGCACATTGCTTTCAGGGCAGTGTCTGAAGCTGAGTCAGGCGCCTTCTGGGAGGTGCCTGCCGGCTCTGTGTTAGGTGACCCTGTAATTAGTGGCATTCCTCATTAATAGCTAATTCATGCCGATGATTAATAATTAGCAATCCTAAATCCAACATATAATCTGATAATAATTATAAGGTATAGGAGCCATTAGAGGCTATTAGATTCTCAGTACAAAGGGCTGTTCTGAATACGTGTGGTTGCTGGTATCTCAGATTCTATACACAAATGTATATAAAGAAGAAGGTTTTATTTTTTTTTTTCCCCTCCCTAGAGGAATATGACTGGCTTACACAAGGGGAAATCCTTATGCAAAGATTCAGATTTTCCTAGACTTTTAAATAGAGATATCTTCTCTATGCATCAGCAGATATATTTTTGGCATCAATTGTGTGCTGGGCATTGTGGGAACTTTTGGGGGGACGGTGTTGCTAAATGACATGATCCTCCTGAAGGAGATCATAGGCTGGTTGGAGACATGAGCGCCCTTCAGCCCAGGGAAGTGTGCATTTATGGGAGGAAAGGAACTTTGTGAGAGGGGGCGGTTGGGAGGGCTTGTAAACACCATAACTAATGTTGGAATTTTCTAGGCACTGGGCATTAATCTTCTGCTTTACACATTGCAAATCCATTTGCAGCTGATGCTAGCCCTTGGAGGTGTTACTATGATCTCCATTTTCCAAGCAGGGCTGCTGAAGCATGAGGGCGAGCACTCTGCCCAAGGTCACACACTCTGTGGGACAGGAAGCTGGGATTCCAGTTCGAGGTACCTAGTGGCTCCACTCGTACCCACTGCACTGTCTGTCCTGTGTGGGGAAATGTGTGGGGCCTTGCAGTCCGGCATGATATACTTGAGACAACACAATCAGAGGCCCAGTAGTGAAAATGGGTGTGTTTGGGGTCCCAAACCACCCTCAGATTTGATGATTCGCTAGGACTCTCACACCTTAGAAAAGCCATAATAGGTACACGGCCTGGACTATACTACGGACAATGCTCAGAAATCTGTGGCTCAAACAGTCATGCTCATGATTACCGGTTTGTTACAGCAAAAGGGTACGGATTAAAATCAGTGAAGGAAAGAGATGCCTAGGACAGTGTCTAGGAGAAACTGGGTGTGAGCTGTTGGATGTCCTCTCCCACGGAGTTGCGTGGGTGGTACTTCGTGTCCCAGCGGTGACCGGTAACAGTAGGTCTGAAGCATGGTCAGCTCACCTGAGCCTGCAAGGTCTTTAGTGGGGGTCAGTCACGTAGGCACGGAGCACCATGTGACTAACCTTGGCTACCCAGTCTCCAGCTTCCCACACCCAGAGCTTAAACTAGCCCAGTCCAGGGCCTCTGGGAGGCAAAATCACTCTTACCAGCCAGGCTGTCTTGATGCCTTATTAGTTTTCTCCTCGGGCCCTGACCAGAACCAGTCCTTTCTTTGGGACGTGCAGGGTTTGGGCAACACAAGTCCATTGAGTTAGCCATTCGCCACACCATGAGGTTGGGGTATTTTGGGTGTGGTGAGGAGGCTGAAGGTAGGGAATGTGCATTAAAAAGGAGAGGAAAGACAGGAGACCAAGTAGATTAAAATGGGAAGTCCACTTGGTGAAGAGTTCTAAAAACCAAACAGAAGAGGCCAGACTCAATCCAGTGGTCCAATGAGGTAGATTAAAGCTGGATAAAACACCAGTCAGGGAGGCAAGAAGAAGAAGAGCAGTTGTCTAGCCCTGGGGAAGGGGCGGGGAGAAGAGAGACTGATGATGAGTACAGGGCTTTTTGGGGGAGCGATAAAAATGTCCTAAAATTGATTTTGGTGATGATTGCGCAACTCTGAACATACCAAACACTGTTGAATTGTGCACTTTAAATAGACGATTTGAATGGAATGTGAATTCTATCTTAGGAGCTGATGGCCATCAGCAGATGGCCAATCTTGCAACAAAATGAAGACATTTGGGTATTAACTCTTGGCTCCTGGTCTTGTGTGGTCCCCCTTTCAAGGGAAATAGGGCAGAGCAGAGCATGGCAGCCAATTAAACTGGGGTCAAATTCCAGAGTGGCAGAATCTGTCATAGAGTCACAAGTAGAGGTTCAGAAGATGAGGCAGGTCCTCGGCAGAAGGTGACCATCTCACTGAGCCAGGGCCTCAATGTGTTGACCAACCCGGACTGTGTGTATGGCGCTGGCCAATTGCAACATGTGTGGGTAAGGATAGATTAAAGACCACAGTGGTTAGGACTTCCCTTTGGGTCTAGGAAAGAAGAGTCATAAAAGGAATCTAGCTCCAGGGCCATCTGATGTCTGTCCCAGTTCAGAAAGAGAGAAATCACAGAAGAACTCTACCTTCTTTTCCTGCCTTGCGATCTCCCAGTAATGGAGGAATGACCCATTCGATTTTGCCACCAATAGGGTCTGTGTCATCAGGCAGGTCACTCCCCCTCTATGTAGACAAGCTTGTCATTTTCTTATCCATAAACCACACGCAGCGTGTAAAGGTGTATTTTTCCCGGAGAAGACAATTTCTGTAACACAGCTTCGGGTTCCTCTGATGAAAAGCACTCATTGTAAACTCTCTGATGTTCCGGCAGGAGGTGTCGTAGGTAATCAGTTACAGCAAAGAGTTTTACTACAGAAGCAAGACGTGAGGCAATTTACAGTTAAAAACAACAGCCCGCCGCAAAACCCAGTTTGCTTTCCTCAGGGGCCAGTCCTGGGCGGGGGGAGGGCAGTTAGTTGATAGAAGGCATTGGTTTGGTCAATACTGGTCAACCGTGGGGTCTCTGGGCAGGAAGCATTGTTCTGAATAGGATCAAGCCTAGGGGCTTGTACGATACGAGCCTGTATCGATTCCTACCGTGTACACATCTCTGTTCTAAGCAGGCTAGAGGATACTCTACCTGTGCTTCGGTCCTTTGCAAATTTATCCACATTTGCACATCTTTGAGGCCCCAAACGAGAACGGAGTGAATGAAAACGATTGCTGGGGAAGCAATGAGTGGGTGCTTGTCCTGTAAGCGTGTCCAGGGGAAGACACAGCCACTTCTTTACGGCATTTGCTATTGGACAGACACTTAGCTGGAAAGAATGTCTAGTCGTGATCACAGTTGATCAGGACTGTGATGAAGCAGCAGCATCCCCAACTTTGTCACTTCCTGGGAAAACAGCAGGTACAACCCACGGGGAAACAGGATGGCACATATCTGCTCCGCCTAGCCATCTACCGGTGACCGCTGCCTTCTCGCGGTGCTCAGAGCTGGGCGTTGGGCACTTGTCAATGACTCTGTGTGTCTGCAGCATGATGGGATAGAGGCAACATTGCCCAGGATCCTAAGACCTGTTTGGGGGCCAGATTTGACCCCCAGCTTTGAGCCTCGGTTTACTTCTCTGCAAAAGAGCTCGATGTGCCACAGACCCGCTCTGCAAGACCTTGGATAAGGTGCTTTACCTCTCTGCACCTTAGATTCTTTAGGAAACGAGGATAACGATGTATTTTACAGAATTGTTGTGATGATTACATAACCCTTTTCTCTGTATTTGGTCCATTCATATAACTCTGAATGGTTATGAATGATGACGGCAAATAACCTGCTCATTGGATCAGCCCTACCCGGGATCCTGCAAACGGAGCAGAGCCCTGAGCACTAAGGAACAAGTGGCAATTTTAATGAAAGGGGGTTTGCCCAGAAAAAAAGAAGAGGCCCACGGCCTTCAAGCCAGTCCTTTCAGGGAGGCTGTTCATCATGAGACAGAGGTGCACTTGCACCTTGGTGAACACACCGCTTTCGGGTGAAATGAATGGTATTTCTTGACATCACCTATGTACCGTCAGCACCAGCCTGGGTAGATAGATCAGTTTTTATCTTGGGCATGACATGCCGGTGTCGCTGCTGGATGCCTCTCTTTTGGAAGCAAAATTCCCAGGCAGTGCCCTGGGGCTAGAGCAAGGCTTTGCAGGGTAACCCTTCTCTGCGATGACAAGCAGAGGCCTGCCGCCATCAACCAACATGTGTTATGACAGCTCATAGCAGCGAGAGGGTAAATCTGAATAATGTTGGGAAGGCTTTCCTCCTCACTTACACAGAGGCTCTGTATGCTGGGCTGCCAGACAGCAGATAACGTTCATGGGAAATGCAGAGGCTTTAAAAATAGAAGTTGCTTTGCCTCGGAGTCAAATACCCAGTTCCTGTGCTATTGCTGGACGTAAATAGGGGAGCGGCGATACCATTATTTTTGCCCAATTGATCTGGCGGACTTCAGGCTCCTTCTCGGTTGGATCTAGATAGGTATGATTGTGGAAGGAGTGGGGAGGGGATAGGCTATGGCCATTATTGGGGTAGCTTTTTTTCTCTCTCTCTCTGTTTATTTTTGAGACAGAGAGACAGAGCACAAGCGGGGGAGGGGCAGAGAGAGAGGGAGACACAGAATCTCAAACAGGCTCCAGGCTCTGAGCTGTCATCATGGAGCCCGATGCGGGGCTCAAACTCATGAGTCGCGAGATCATGACCTGAGCCAAAGTCGGACGCTTAATCGACTGAGCCACCCAGGCACCCCTATTTTGGTAGCTTTAATCCCCCTTCCCTAGATGATTCCAGAAGGTGCCATCTTCTGGCCTTGCATATTTTCTCCTTCTCCTGCCCTTTCCTGCCATTTCTCTTTTCCACTCCACCCTCAAAGCCCAAAAAGTACTTATAGAAGACTCGCCGATTGAGTTCAGAGTGGAAAATTCCCTTTCTTCCTTTCTTCCCTGGCTGCCCCATTGTTTTCTCTATGGTGCAGTTTACAACTCTGGCCCATTGTGTCCTCGGGGCGTTACTGTTTCCCCGCTCTTTTTTTGGGTGTCCTCTGGATGAAATGACTGAGATACAGATTCTAACTTGCTCCCAAGCCCAGCTAGCCTTTGCCATTCGCCCAGCTCGCTGGTGGCACTGGCCAGAGTTCACCTCCTCCACGACGGGGTAGCTCTGATCAGGCTTTACCAGTGGCATGTTTGTTACATTTGAGCCTAACCCCTATCCGTTTTGATTTCTCTTTTATAGAACATGTGACTTTTATTTCTCTTAGATCGGAGAGAAAGTGGAGTTTTCTGTTAGCGTTTGGGAAATTATTCCAAGTACTGTTAGCAGAGCTGTGGCGGGCCTCCCTGCCAAGTAATGAACTTCCGACAGTCCGGCCGACACAAGTGACCATTTGCTGTACCTCAGTGGGCCCCGAAGGAGTCTCCTCCTGCTGACCCCGCAGGGTTTCCAAGGCTGCACAAGTTTTACCCAGACCTTCCCAAAGTAGGGAATTTCAGGTTGACACTCTGCAATATCTCTCTGGAATTTGACGTCGAAGTCTCTGCTTGTGTGGCTGCCCGCGTGGCTCTAAAAATAGCTTCTGCAACCCGGCACGCAGGAAGTCAGGGGCAATGGGCTGCATTTTCTCCCAAGAAGTCCAGGCTCCAGGGTCACTAAACCCCTCGGGTCATACATAGCAGCAGAGACGCTATGACAAGCTGGCTTTACGGCTCTGGACGACAGAAGTACGAGTACTGTGTGGAGCAGTGGCCCCTTCAAAGCCTTTTGAGAACCGGGCAGTGTGAGCTCTCTGGTAAAGCTCACCCACACGGGGGGTCCTTTATACACCTGGTAGGGTGCTCAAGTCAGTATTTTGGAGTTTGACTTCTGTGCGTGGAGTTCAATGGACCCCCAGGTTCTTAAGAAGTTTCACTTAAAGGAAAAATGAGAGCGATGTTCCTTGAGTGTCTTTTGTGAATGTTGAATTTCTGACGGGGGCAGACGCGGTGGCTGCAGATGGTTTTGCAGACAGAACCAGCTATAGGTTGAACGATTCCTGTGCTGTAACCAAATCTGAGGCTTCAAGTGGAAAGAGGGGCTCTGAGAACCACTCTGGGCGAGTCCCAGCTTTTCACATTAGAGGCTGGCTTCATCTCCCATCCTAACTCAACTTAGGGAAGTTTGTGAATTTATTTATTTACCTTCTTGCCGTCACTCGGAAAGGTTTATAGCAAGTTTGCTTTCACCTGCACTGAGAATCATACTGACAATAACTATTTTTTTAAGTTTATTTATTTATTTTGAGAAAGAGCAAGTTAGGGAGGGGCAGAGAGAGAGGGAGAGAGAGAGAGAATCCCAAGCAGAGACCAGGACGGGGCTTGAACCCATGAACTGTGAGATCATGACCTGAGCCAAGATCAAGAGTTGGACGCTTAACCAACTGAGCCACCCAAGCGCCCAAACTGACAAGAACTTTTAATCCGGGAGCTACTGTTACTTCTATAGACACCACTCCCAGCAGTGACTGCCATGTGTTATTATGAAGTAAATGGATCAAAAAGGCAGTGAAGCCAAAGAGAGGCCATTAACATGCATTTTTTTCACCCTGTCCCTGGCACCCCAACCTCAGTGAAACGCTCTGATGTGGACACAAATGATAAAACAGCACACCAGCCATTAAGTTGTTAGGGAATTTCTTTAGTGTCTTTCAGATGTCTTAGACAGAAAAGTGCAGAATATCGAATCCTTCATTGACGTACCAGCAAATATGTATTGAGCCTTTACTATATGCCAGGCTCATCAATTCAGAAGTGGAGGGACTTGCCGCTGGGTTTCGGTTATTGTCCCTATAGAACTCCTCAGCCTCCTCCAGAAAGAACACTCAGTCTCAGACAGTGTGTGTGTGGAGGAAGAACAGGTGTGGAGACAGGTGTGGGGACAGGTGTGGCACAGGTGGGCTTAGCCCCCCTGTGGCCGAGACGGAAGGTCTCCGTGTGTCTCTCTTTCTCCTGGGCAGTGTCCCCGCCCGGCCTGGCAGCTCCTGGCCCGGCCGCAGTTGCCGGTGGAGGACTCCAGCCAGCCTAATTGCGATCTGACCTCTCGGCGTGGTCGGAGCCCTTCTGCCTCGGTGGCCTAGGACTTGTGCTTGTGGCAGACACCTGAACTCGGTCATCTCTCCTCCTACCCATCTCAGCCTCGGCTGCAGGCCCTTCTTGCCTTTAGGAGAGACTCTCAGCCGCCCTTCTGGATTTCAACTCAGCCACCCCCTTCCCTCCGAGGGAGCGGGCCTCCTGCCCCACGGCCACACTGTGTCTTCCTGTTCCATTAGATAAAGGGACCCCCAGATGGATACAGGCCACCTGTGGGGCAGGCTCCTTCCACAGCCCCCATGGAAAATGGAGGCAGAGGCCCCCCATGCCCTCTGTGCCAACCTCTCCGTGGAGCACTTCACTCCCTCTCCCTGGGCCAAGACCGGGAACACGTCGCTGCTCGTCTCCTTCCCATGGGACCGTAGGCAGGAAACCGCAGACTTTCATTTAGAGCACATCTTCCTTCTCCTTGGCACTGGCCACAATCCTTGGCTTTAGTGAAGCAAGAGGGTTTCCCTCCAGTTGTGAGAGCCCCGTGCCCTGCTTCCTCTGCACTGAGCATCGCTCCTGAAGGCACCTAGAAAACTCCAGAGCCGCCTGCCTTGCAGCTTAGAGCAGTGGAGCAGAGGTCACTTAACCCGAAGGAGGAAAGCACGAGGGCGGTGTTCAAACTGTCACCTGTGGCACACGGCTTTGCCTTTTCTGGAGCAAAGAGAAGAGTGTTTCTGCAGGACAGCTTCCCCGAGGCCCCTCTTCCATTCCAGGTTCCAGAGGACAGTTGGGGACAGCGGTGATGACCTCTGCCTTTCTCCGGCTTGTTCGTTCCCCAGCTCCTCGGAGATCCCCGCCCTCCTTTCTCATCTGCAGACCTGGGCCCCACTCCGGTCCTGGGTCCCGGGGCGGCTGACACGGAGGCCCAGCGGCGGTCCCGGCCCCCATGACGTGAGCCGAGAAGCAGTGTTCACCTCCTGAACCCGGAGCCACCGGGCATTCCTGCAGCTTGTCTTCCTCCAGGGAGCCAGCGCCGCTCCCTCAGGCCTCTGTGTTTTTCCTGAGGCTCCTGGAGTAGTAGGGTCTCCACGTCGAGACCCTCCGCCCCACTGGTGTGCTCTGTCCAGAGTGCTGGCTTCCTGGCGGCCATGGACCTATCCTTCGGCTGGGCCCTCTGTCCGGGCTGCTCCCGCTGGGAGTCCGAGGCTCCTGGAGATCGTTGCTGCCGAGCCCTCCTGGCCCAGACCCACCCCTCTGAATCCCGCCTCTTGGCTGGCCTCCTGTGTCCCCAGCCCCAGCTCCATGTCTCAATGTGGATTTCTGGTGACCCGATGGCTGAGCTCGATAGGAAATTGCGGGAACCCTCATTTTGCCAGAAGGACTGAAGTTCTCCAGTCTACCTATGGGCTTCTGTGGCCTGAACGACTCCATTCCTTGACTCCAAATGAGCACCTTGACCTTTCCATATACTCTCCGGTATATGGATGATGGATGGAGAATGTTTCCATGACCAGGGCGTCCATACGGTCCTCTGCCAAACCCCACAGCATCTCAAAAGTAACTAAGCACAGGGAAAAAAAATTCCTGATGCTTGTAGACATCCCTGCAAAACGGGAATTTTTGCTTGAAGAAACTTGAAATTGCAGAGACTTCAAATCCCAAAGAATATGAGGGGGGAGGAGCAGAGAGGCTGACAGCCATGAAATTAGAGCTCTATAATTTCTCTATAGGCATTCAGGAGGGGAAGAAATAAGAGTCATTTTCTGCTCTGCTTCTAATCCAGATGTTGTCTTCCAGCTCAGCAGAGAAGAACAAGGACAGTGGCGAGGAGACTGGGGAATTTGAAAATCACCCTGTAAAAATACCTTTTTTATTATTATGTATTCCTTGTAAATTTAGCATTCGCTGTAAAAACTTCAAAATATGAAAAAAAATATTAGAGAATCACTCATCATCATACCACTGGTGATAACCACGATTAATATTTCATTAGGGTCTTACATATTTTAAATTATTTTGTACTTTTATGGAAATTGTATACGTCTGTGTTTTAAAAGTCTGATCTATATTCTGCAAGGTTCTCTTCACTCTCTAAAGGGACCACTCTCTACTCTTGAAAATGATCCTTTTTGTCTACCTGCTTCTCTCTAAATAACATACTTCCAGTCCTACTTGTGTTTTGAGATTTAGGCATGATTTCTTGACTTCCTACCATGGGAGATGAGGTAATAGCTCTTTATCACTTACCCACACCTACCCCTGCCACACTTTACATGTACTTCTCATCTCTTCCCCATCCTCCATTATAGTTGTATTCAAATTTTGTTTAGTTGATTTAAAAATATTTGTATTATTATAATAACATACTATTGATCCCCATGGTATATGTTGATTATTTCCCCTTTCCTGCTCAGCTTTTTGTTTTTCCTGTACTTAATCATTGTCTTTCTATTTATTTCTTTACTTTGTTATCTATACTTTTCACTAATTCAACTTTAGACCCTCTGCCTCTTGTCTGAATTCCCTCTCAATCCTCTCAGCCACATTATATAGTCTGTCCAGTTCATCTTTTAGAGGAAAAGTCTCAAGAGAGCTCTGGCCCTTTCCATTGGGACTGGTTGTGCAATACAACATGGATTCTAAGGTTCCCTTCCCCTCTTTCCTGTGTTCTGACCTCATGTCTTTATTTTGGCTTACTCCTTCATTTTAGCGATGCATATCCTCAAGTAAAGTTTTTAGTCCTAGCATGTCTAAAATTATCTGGATTCAAGCTTCCCACTTTTTTCTTTCAGATTTTGAAGGCTGTGTTCTACTGCTTTCTAGGGTGTTTTTTTTTTTAATAGTTTATTTTCAAGTTGCTTTCCATATAACACCCAGTGGTCATCCCCACGAGTGCCCTCCTCCATGCCCATCGCCCCCCTTCCCCTTACACCCATTCTCTTCAGATCATTTAAATCTTTTGCCTTTTACTGCCTTCTCAGTTTCAACATGGCTATTGGGAAGTTCAGAGCCATTTTGACCCTAGTTCTTTGAGGGTGACTTGTCATTATCTCTCTAGAAATCCTTTTATCCCAGGTATTTTGAAATTTCATGATGATGTACTTTAGGATTTACTTTTATTTATTGTGCTGGGTGCTTGGTAGAACTGTCCAATGGAAACTCATATTTATTGCTGATGTTCTTTATTCGTGTGGGGGGGGGGATATGTTTGTTCTTCATTTTGGAACTTGTTTTATTTGAGTGTTATATCTCCTGGGCCAGTTCTCTAAATTTTTTAAATCTTTGCCTTCCTATTTTTCATTTTAGGCCTTTTGACTATCCATTCTGGGAAATTTTCTTAACCTTATTTTCTAAACTTTCTATTTCTGCTTTTGCATTTTAATTTTTCAGGGTTCTTATTAGTTCTCTAACTCATCTTTTGCTACAACAGCCAGTTCTTGTTTTATGAATGTAATATATTCTCTAACTATCTAAGGCTATTAATGCTATTTTTTTCAAAACAAAAAGGCACGAACATCTTTCAAACATAATGTAGAATCAAAGAATCCAGATCCCAAATACACAAAGAATACACTATTGTATTCTTTTTATAGAAGTTTCAAAATCAAGTTCAACCAATCTACAATGTTAGAACTCAAGATAGTTATCCTTGGGCGGGTAACCACAGATTAATGACTAGGTGAGCACACAGGGAGATTCTGGGAGACTGGTCCTCTTTGGTTCTTAACTTGGATGATGGTTAAATGGGTGTGTTCAGTTTTTGAAAAGTGACAGGGCTGAACACTTGAGATTTGTGTGCTTTTTAAAAAATGCTCTACTTCAATAAAACGTTTTCATTAGGAATGACAGCTGGCCACATTTCTGGAGTCTTTATAAGTTCTAATAATTTTTGTTGACTTTCTTGATTTGAATTTATTTTTCAAGATAGAGCATCATATTATGAACAAATAAACATAGCTTTGCTTTTTTTGTTTCCTTTCATTGTTTACCTTTTTTATGGCCTTGGCTGAAATCTACAGAGCAATATTGAATATTGGTGGTGACGGCTTAATGAAATGCTTGAAGTATTTTCACTATTATAACTAATATTGGATGTTTGTTTTAAAAAGATGACTGGTTTGGGAAATTGTCTTTCTAAGTTTGTAGGAGTTCTTCTCGAGAATACATATTTAATGTTTTCGCATGGCTTTTTGGCATTAATCAGTGTGATTAATCTTTCTCTTAATTTATTAATATTTTGAATTGTATTCATAGATGATCTAAAATAGGACCATATTTGTATTCCTGGATCAAATTCTACTTGGTACTGGTGTGTCAGTTGCCTGTACTTTTTTGTTCAAATTTTCTATCCTCCATTGATTAGTGACACTTACATATAGCTTTTCCTTCTGATGGTGTATATGCTATATTTCTTTTTAAAAAGAGCCTTCTTGAGGAGCACCTGGGTGGCTCAGTCGGTTAAGCTTCTGACCTCGGCTCAGGTAATGATCTCACGGTTCGTGAGTGTGAGCCCCGCACTGGAGAGTGCTTCAGTTTCTGTGTCTCCCCCTCTCTCTGCCCCTTCCCCACTCCACTCAGTCTCTTTGAAAATAAATAAAATTTTTTTTAAAAAATTGAAAAGGGCCTTCTTGAATATAATTCACATATCATACAGTTTATCCATTTAAAATGTATAATTAAATGAGTTTTCAGTATATTCACAGAGGTGTGCAACCATTACCATGATTTTAGTACATATTCCTCACTCTTAAAAAGAAGTCATTTACTCATTTCCTCTGACCTCCACAGTTATGGCAATCACTCATCTACTTTTGGTCTCTACAGATTTGCCAGTCCTGTACATTTCACATAAATGAAATAAGTGATAAGTTATGACTGGCTTCTTTCACTGAGCCTGGTGTTCTCAAGGTGTGTGTGTGCTGTCTTTACTGCTTTTACGGTGAGCATTGTACATGTTTGGAAAAAATGACAAACTTTTCCATTTTCTTTTACGCTCTGTGCTATTTCAGATTGCATAGTATTTTTCTGTTCCTAAAAAAAAAAAAAGAAAAAGAAAAAGAAAAGAAAAAATGACAGAATTTACTTATAGTTACAGTCTGGGTCTAGTGCCTTTTTGGATCGTAATCCTGGATGACTTTTCCAGGATTTTAAGTGGCTGGCCTGTGCCAGTTTTCAGCTCTGTCTCAGAAAGCTTTCTGGATTGACATTTCTTCCATTCATCTGTCATTAAAACACGTAAAAGCTTCTTTATGTTTGTGGCCAAAGCCCTTTTCAAGTCCTAATGGCATTTATGTGGGTTTTTTTCTATCCTTTTAAAAGTAGATTTAATTTTCTAATCTATTTACTTGGCCTTTTCAAAGAATGAGCTCCTGATGTATAATTCCTCTCTTTCCCCGTATTTGAATTCTACGTCTGATTTTGTCCTGTGCCCCCTTTCCCTTTGATTTCTTGCATTCTACCCTTTGAGGTGAAATGCCCGTTCATTTATTTTCCTTTTGTCTTGCTTAATAGCAAAGACATTTAACATTATGTGTTTTCCTCTGTGAACAGACCTTGCCACAGCTCATAAGTTTTTATATGTAGTGTTAGAATTGTCACTATTTTCTAAATAGTGGATAATTTCAGATTTTATTTTCTCTTTGATCTCAGAGGTATTCAGAAGTATTTTTTTTTATAATCCAGTGGTTAGATTTTAGAAATGTAAACATTTCTTCTGAATTTCTTGCTTTCGTTGCATTGTGGTGATTTTTTTTATTTTTTAAGTATTAACGTTGTTTTGGAGGAAGGCTTACTATATGATCAACTTTTTTAATGGTTGTTGGGAAACAGGCTATGTTATGCATTGGGTAGAACATTGGTATGCGTTTCTCAGTTATTGATATTGGCCTCCTCACTTTGTCCCTGAAGAGCCGTGTGAGCTGGGCTTCGCAGGGGTGAGGCTCTACCCGCCTTCTGTGTAGTGTCTCATGGGAAGGGGGATCTCTGGGGAGCACAGGCTTACAGGCTCTGGAACAAACATAAAACATCTTGCACTTTTTTTTTTTTCTGGCAAGTTCTGTTCCATGAAGTGTAGTCATAGTATTCACTCTGCTGAATCCTGGGTAGCTTTTTCTCAATTTTCCTCCATCTGCTTTAAGATGACTGCCAACTCTGCCTAGACCTTGGCCCTCAATTCTCTGTCACTCCTCGTATTCTTACTTGTCCTAGCCATCGTTTTCCCTGTTTTCACTGTTGGTTCAGTGCGTCCTAGACTGTGAACTCCGTAAGGGTAAGAGTCATGCTTACTTTGTTCGTTATCATCTCTCTAGGGCACAGACTCCTGCCTGAAACGCAGTAAGCAGACATTTTTTGCACGAATTCAAGTTGAGAGTGGCTGCCTGGGTTGTGGGGGGAAGGGCACCAACCAGATTTCATTTACGCATCATTCGTACTTCTATTCCGGGTTGTCTAGCATAATACCCTGGGTGGCCAGCAACCTTGATTCCAAAATGCACACTATTGGCATTTTTTGCTCTCTGCCCTTTCTTTACATGTAAGATAGCCCAGTGGAGGGGTGGATGTGGAATGGGGGGGGTGGTAGCGGCGTGTGTGTGTGCTCTTCTGTCCTCTTCATTTCTGTTTCGATTCTTCCAGCAACCCTCTCTCCCCTTCTCCCCAAATCCCCAGTGGACACCTAGTGCCTTCATCAGATTCCTTAAGGTCGGTGTCAGCAGACACACACCAATTGGCTTCCTCGGCCTCTCTGTTCTAACTCCTAACTGGCCTTTCCACGTCCCTCTTTCTGTCTGCACCCTCTCTATGACTGACTTGCTAATCTCCTATAAATTCATTCATGCTACAGTATTAAAAGATCGTATAACAATTTAATAAGTTTCATGAGTATTACAACTTTTTGTGTTTGGCGTTGTTGTTTTGGGTTTTTTTGAGTTTTCACAAGAGCCTTTATGCATCTCATTTATTTGTTCAGCAAACACTTCTTGAACCTCACTGTGATTAAGGCACTGTACCAGACCCTGTGGGACCAATGATGGCTCCACTCCCAGAGAAGACAGCTGTCTCTAATGCTTGCGCTCCATGCTCCCCAGCGGGGGTTGGGGAAAGGGCTTTCCATCTGGACCCTCAAATCCCGTTGGGCAAACAGGGCACTGAGCAGGTGACGACTTCTCTTTAAGGGGCATCCTGTTGGCGTAAGAGAATAAGCCAGACTTCTAAAACCAAGTAGACCTCGACGAAACCTTGGTCCCCAGGACTTGTCAGCTTTTGGTCTGGTTAATTTCAGTGGGTCTCAGATCCCATGAGAAGTCTCAGGAGACATTGGTGCCTCCTGGGCTTCTGTAGAAGTTAAGGTAGATGACGTGTCTGGCTCCCTTTACCTGAGTGTAGGCCATCTTATGGTAGCCAGCCAATTGTTAGCTCTTTCCTATCTTTCTCAAAATCNCTCTCTCAGAAATAAATAAAAAACATTTAAAAAGTTTTAAAAAAATAAATAAAATAAAACAAAATAAAATAAGCCTCTTTGTAGAAAGGAGCTAATGACATTCTATCTCAACAGCAGGCATAAACAGAAGGCAGGGCACACAGCCACCCCCTCCCCCCAGCTCTGTGAAGTCATGCTGTGCTCCTCAGGAGGGCCTCTGTTCTCACCTACCTCTATCCTGCCGGGGAGCAGCAAAGCTCAGCATGAAGGCTTGTCGAATACCTGCCAGGCTCTGTGGCCGGCTGATCATTTTCCACCACCCATGTGGTGGGACTCTCGATTCTGTCTACCAGCAGACGGACATCTAATTGATCTTTGGTTGCTCCAGGAACAGAGACAGTAGAGCTTTCCCATTGACCTAAAAGCTGCCTGGCGCGGTAGATGGGCACATCAGACACGCAGGTGGAGTGAGAGGCTTCCACCAAAGAGACAAGGATGTCCGTGTCGGACCACAGCACTGGGGACAATAGTAAACTACCATGAGACTTCTCTATTTCTTAAGTAGAATTGTTGGTCACGGATGGCGGGAAAAAATAAATAGAAACTAGGGGAGGAAGAGCCTTCTATTTTTCTAGGTTCTCAACTAGGAGTCCTGTAACAAAAGGTAACCAGCAAAAAATTTTAAAAACCAGAGGCTTAATAACGTGTATATCTCTTATATACCTGGGAGAAATTCAAGGATGGATAAACTCAAAGAGGTGGCTTAGAATTTGGGTTTAAATGCCATGTTCTGTTCAGCTAAAACAAAGTAAGAAGGGTGTGAGGAAAGCATTTACAGGAAGGAGACCAGGAAAAGTACCGTAAGCAAGTATAAGGGTTTTTTTTCCTTAAATATACTTATTTATTTTGAGAGTGAGAGAGAGAATGAGCAGGAGAAGGGCAGAGGCAGGCAGCAAGAGAGAATCCCAAACAGGTTCCATGCTGTTAGCCCAGAGCACGACGTGGAGCTGGATCTCACGAACTGTGAGATCATGACTGATGGAAGTTTTAGGGTGATGGTGGGGTTTATGGGGTTTCAGTGCTGGCAGCCAAGAGAGAATTCTTGAAGACGTCTTTGGTGCAAATGGGTGTTTTATTAAAGCACAGGGACAGGACCCATGGGCGGAAGGAGTTGCACTGTAAGTGTGTGTTGGGGGTGACCCTCCTATGGAGTTGGGGAAACAAAATCGAGAGGGAATTCCTAAAGGGATTTTCATATGCCAAAGACTCACAGATTATTGGAGGCCTAGCTATTGTCAAGCTAAGGTGGTTTTTCCCCTAGCAAAGCATTCACGTCAAGACAGTAGGGAGTTCTTGGACTTGATTGCCTTTTTCTTGTAAACCGGTGGAGACTCTTACCTGTTTAACCATTTAGTTTTTTGGTCCTTTACTGTTTCTGGGTAGCCTGGCGTGTCCAAGGAATGTCACACATATCCCATGGTGGGGGAGGAGGGGTGGGATGGTAAGGCTTGCTTCTGCTTGGCCCTCAGCTTGCCCCATAGTCCCTCATCCATGACCTGAGCCGAAATCAAGATTCAGAGGCTTGACTGATTGGGCCACCCAGGTGCCCCAAGGATAAGGTGTGTGACACAAGTTTAAGTCGGTGCCTTCTCCGTGGACACATTCTCTTGTGATTTGGAGTCTTCCTCCTCCTCCTCCTCCTCCTGGTACAGAGTGACAGGCACCCTGTCAGGATAGAGAACATTTATAAAGGAAATACCTGTATTTCCTTTATAAATGTTAATTTCCCAGACAAAAGGGAGGCTTCTACTCTGTTTCCAGAGCTTCTACTATATCTACTGTTTCTCCAAATAATCAGCTCAAAGTAATCTTTATGTCAAAGAGACATATTTGGGGGTTGGCATATTCTGGTCTCCCACAGTCATATTGTTGCAAGATTTTTTACCTCACTACCCAGGGTCCATTGCCTCACCACTTTGAGAGTAAAGAGGTGGACGCAGAATGGGCACAAGTTTATTTGAGTTTAAGATCAGAAAGTGAGAATAGTATGAAAGCTCTCCTTATAGAGAGGGGACATTCAAAAGTGAATGCCCGTGACTACAGGAAAGGGACTTTGTTTTATAGGATCCTGGTCGGCCCCTCTCCTTCTAGGCCTTATTTCTTCTCAGGTTCTCCCCTTCTTAGCTTGATAACTCTAGGTGCTGGGTTACTCATTCCTGATTGGCTTGATTCCATGGTGTGAGGAGTCAGACTGATCATACTGTTGCTTATATAACATACACTTTGTGGTTTACCGGTTTTAGTGAGGTATTTTGTTTGTCAAATACCTAAGGAAAACCGGAGGGGGAGTGGGTGGTGTCTATTCCATTTTTAAGAGGAACCCTACACCCCAGGGAGTTTGCTCAAGATCACATGCTCCCAGCATTGTTTTAAAATATGTATTTCTTAGGGCTTCTTGGGTGGCTCAGTCGGTTAAGTGCCCGACTTCGGCTCAGGTCATGATCTCATGGCTCTTGAGTTCAAGTTCGAGTCCTACATCGGGCTCTGTGCTGACAGCTCAGAGCCTGGAGCCTGCTTTGGATTCTGTGTCTCCCTCTCTCTGCCCCTCCCCACTCTCATTCTCTCTCTCTCTCTCTCTCAAAAATAAGTAAAGATAGAAAAAATTTTTTAAATACGTATTTTTCCCCACCTAGGATCCTCAGGTCCTAACATTTCCCTCTCTGCCTATTTGTCTTATCTTTTCCTATATTTTGGGGTGGCATATTAGAATCTTCTACAAAACCATCTCCCCGCTGTCCTAACAACCACAAGTAGAGCTGCTGTTTGCGTGGCCGCTGGCCACCTGTGATCGGTGTACGTGGCCAGACCTTTTGAAGGGATAAGGGACTTAAATAAAAAGTATAGGGGAATTAGGCAGACATAAGACTTCACATTCCTGGAAATTTGCTCACGCCTCTGGGTGAAACCCAGCCGTTTAAGAATGTATTGGCCAGAATATCACCACCCCATTTTCTCTAGGTCTAATAGACTATAGACACCATAGACTTGTCAAGGGAAAACCAAGTGCGAACACTGGAACTACCATCCTGTGGATGTTAGGCGAACAACTTGAGGGGGAAAAAATGGAGACAGAATGTAGGAGTGAGTCTTTCATTTTTCTTAAGGCACTGAAATAAATTGTTGACTTATTGCACTATCTTCTCATTAAGAAGCTGAGTATTCAGTGACTTCTGTGCTAAGTATTCAAAACAGGGAGGTGATAACAGAAGGATTTCTTTGAAGCAGAGTAAAATAGTCCTTCCTCCAAAAGGAATGGAAGAGCACTGGAGAGTGATTGCCAGGGCTGGTTTTCTTTCATGTGTGTATTCATTCAGTGTCCTTTTTACCCAGTGGGGCATAAACATACATCATTTAAATTAACGTAAAAAGTCAGAAATGGGAACTCCATTAACATAGCTTCAGGGGGCTATAAGTGCTTCCATTTGATTGCTTGATGCCCTGCTGGGCCTCCCTGAGCTGGGCTGGTGGGGGGGGGGGGGGGGGGTCC
>NW_027532208.1:6481834-6488519 GCF_008692635.1 Crocuta crocuta
GGGCTGGGTGGGGGGGGGGGGGAGGGGCGGTCTCCCCTCCAGGGTCTATGCCTTTCCTTGTCCTGCTCTGGAGTGTCATTCAGGGTGGCTTATCTCAGCTCTGTGCCCTATCCCACAGGTGTCCCAACAGGTCTGAGTTATTTATTATGTAACTGCTATATGTATGCTATATGTATGCTATATATAGCATATGCTATATGCTCATTGCATGACCCCCTGGGACAAGAAAGAATGCAGATCTTTAGGTTTTGAATAATTTTTACTTTGAATAAAGTAAAAATTGGTGCGATTTGCTAGATGTCCAAGAATGCTGCCCTCCCGCTCCCACGTGCTGCAAGAAGGATGCGGGCCTTCCGGGAAAAGCAGAGCCTTGCGCTCAGTGATGGTGGGGCTATGAGCTTCTCTGCCTTAAAGATATACCCCTCCTGGAGATCTGGAGGATTCTCCCTCCTTGTTGGGGTGCTGAAAGGGGGTGCTAGGCATAGGACTCCCTTATAGAGGAGAACCTATCCCCATCCCCAGGCATTCATGCCATCCATTCAAAGAGTGTTAAAAAAAAATAGATGACACTTGTTAAAATCATAAGGAAGACTTTATTCAAGATGATTGTAGCAGGGCTTAACTCTGTTATAATAGGGGAGAGAAAGAGCTCAACTCTACATACAAGGACAAATCGGGATTTATAGCCAAGGAGCTTGGTGACAGGGTCAGTGGATAGAAAAGCACTAAGAGGGAACATCATGGGTGGGGGGATTCTCACTAAACTGACCTAACGGGATTCTTCCTGAAGGCAGGCCAGGTGCTTAGGCATCAAGTGTGGGGTGAAGAACTTGACCATATTCCAGTAGCGGGGGGTTCTCTCTAAACTAACTTTGCAGGATCCCTGCTAAAACAAGACTCATCAAGGAGGGACCTAGAAGGCCAAGATCAAGGCCCAGTGGAGAAGAGGGCTCAGAGGTGCCTTACTGAAGTTTGGTTAAAGACCGTCTTCATTAAGGGATTCTCTTCTACTCTCCTTCTCCTCCATGCCCTAGATGCACCTAACCTCTAAACAGGAGTGGGGTGCAGGCTTTCTTTGGTGATGCCCCGAAACAGAACGAAGCTGTTTACTAGCCCTCCATTCTCTTCCCCCAGCATAACCTTCAAGCCACGATGATTTTCTGGAAAATGATCTTTCGTTCTTTCCTGTCTCCTTGTGCAAATGAAAAGGGCAGGGGTTAGAACACTCCTTGGTGATGCTTTCACCTTGCTTATCTGTGACCCCCACCAGGTCTGTGGAAGCCATCAGGATCCCTACTACCCTGGCGCTGGGGAGCTGGAGAGACACAGGGAGGCGATTGCTTTTCCTGGTTGTTTCCTTTTCCCACTACTGTTGTTTTCAGCCTCCGAAACACACTTTAGTTCCAGACTTCCAACGTAACATGCAGAAGAAAAACATGAAAGAAACTTAACGTGAACTACTCAGCTTGCTCCCTAGAGAGTGCTTCTTCATAAGGGAGGTTGGATCACCTTTGCTCCTCCCAAGAAGACTGCATGGCAAGAACACATACAAAAGAGAGGGTGCTTTCCTACCCGGCTTCATGTCCTGCTGTGTGTAAGCCACACATGTCTAGCATGGGTGGGAATCAAATTCCAATCAGCTTCTTGGTCTCATGGAGTCTGTTTCGTAGAAGCATTTGCTCCCTGCTGTGCCTACACCTCACCTACTTTCTCCCTTCTGTGGGTCTCGAACCTCTTTCAGGTTATGTCTGTCCACAGCGCTTGGGGCTCCCAGGATATATAAAGAAGAGGCTCAGGTGGGAGCCTGGGTGGCTCAGTCAGTTGGGCGTCCGACTTCGGCTCAGGTCAGGATCTCATGGTTCACGGGTTTGAGCCCCGCGTCGGACTCTGTGCCGACAGCTCAGAGCCTGGAGCCTGCTTCCGATTCTATCTCCCTCTCTGCCCCTCCCCCACTCATGCTCTGTCTCTTTCTCTCTCTCAAAAAATGAACAAACATTTAAAAAAATTTTAAAAAGAAGAGGCTCGGGGCCAGTTGCGTGGTAGGCGAGGAACTGGGGTGGGATTTGCAGTGTGTTAGAGCCACTTGCATGTCAGCTGTACTGTTATACATCAGTGGGGTCAGCTGTGTCTTCCAAATATGCCCGTATTCACGAAGGACCCCCATGTGATTGAGTAACTGCTGACTATATTACAAAGGCATTACTCTTTAAAAACTATTGGGTTAATTTGGAGTGATGCGGAACACGATGATGGCCAGAAGACGGTGGTCATCCATGGAGAAACACAGGGTCAAGGAGCCCTGTTTTTCATCAGCTTGTTTTATATAAAAGATGTGTGCTTGAAAAAATTGCCTCAAAAGTAATTTCTGCATTTTAATACTACTTATCTGACTCCCTCCCATGGCAGGACTTGGCCTGCTGAGCTTAATGATGGAAGCTTTGGGGTTCTGGGGACCCGAAGTTCATGCAACAGAGTTCCATTGTAGATGGCAAGAAACAGTCAAAGAAAGAGGTCAAGTCTATAGGGAAACCTAAAGTCCAAATACTGGGAAAAGCAGACACGGAAAAAAATTAGTGATAGGGACCAAAGAGCTTCAGAGGCAAGGCGTGCTGCAAAAATCACACAGGGTCCTGGGGGAGAGCTTCTATGCCAGTTTGGCCTTGCGTCTGGATTTTATGAATTGGCTTGTGGGGGAGAATGCAGGTGTGTTCTAGCACATTCTAGATATAAGAGATGGGCTCCCCTAAACTCACTGGTTTGTGTTCCTCCCATCTTGATCTTGGGTTTGTGACATCTATCCCAGCCCAGGGCACCTTGATTGCTCCCCCCGGGGCTGCTTACATTCCTGTATTCACCCTTCTTCTATTCTGTCTCTCATTCATTCTTCTATTGATCCAATAACAGTTTACTGAGCTCTTAATACTTGCTGGGTTCAGCGTCACGATCATAAACCAAAATAGAAGTTTCTTCTCCTTAAGGAGCTTGGAGATTGGGCTGTTATCACACCCATGAACCCACAGTTACAAACTAAGCCAAGTGCTTACCAGTAAGGAACATAGTGCTATGAGAAGGTAATCAAGGAGGTTGTCCCCATGATGGGATCATTGGAGTAGAGAGATGACAAGTAATAGGAGTCCAATAGGCAAAGGAATGGGAGAGGATGGAGAATGTTCTGGGCTCAGGGAATGGTCAGTGAAGGTTCACGGATGGGAAACAGTATCATAGATTCCTGGAAGCTCTAGGAGGCTATTGCTGGAGGGAGGATGGACAGAGGAACTGTGTAAAAGAAGGTTCTGGAGTCCCAGAGATCTGGGTTCAAACGTTGGCTCCACTGTGCCGCTCTGGGCAAGTTATTTAAACTTTCCGTGCTTCAGACTCCTCATTTGTAAATAAACAGTGCCACCAGCACAGTGACCAGTTAACAGTACTTGAAAATTGCTACGTGAGCAGACATCAGATGTTCTCACCACAAAATAGAATACACGTGTATCAAATTATTGCTTTGTATATCTTAAATTTACACCATGTCGCATATCAGTTATATCTCAAGAGAGCCAAACAAAACAAAATAAAACCAACAGTCATAGCTATCACCTAGAGAAATTGCTAGGATGGTACCAGCCCATGTGAACGGCAGCCAGGGAGCAGAGGATCAATGGGACTTCATCACACACTTGGAGATGTTGTCCGCTGGAAAAAAATGTTGGTCCCAAGATGTGTAGTATTCTTACATTTACTGTTGTAGTCGAGTTCAGAAAGTAATGCCAGCAAAAGGCTTCCAAAAATAAGAGAGAAGGTATGAATACGAAATTAAGTTTGAGGGCAACGTTGTTTGGTTGGTTGATGTTTTGACCCTCCTAGAATGGAGGACAAACACCATTAGAAGTCAAATTAAGGGGGGCGTTTGGGGTTGAATGTCCCTTCCCAGTGTCAATCATCTGGAGTATTTGTACATCTCTCGCTGGTTGTTCAGACCCAGATTCAGAAGGGAAAAAAATCTCTTTTTAAACTGCCAGCTATTGGAAATGAAAACATTGATCCAAGCAGAAAGAAGGGAGATGATGTAAAAACCGTAGCAGAGATTTAAAGCGGATCAGAAAATGAACAGACTAGAGACCTTGCTTAGGTAAGACACCCAAGGGCACCCGAGCGCTACAGACAGGTGACGAGGAATCACAAACGGGGTCAGTTGTCTGATTCTTACATTTCAGAGAATGAGGGTGTGTGTGTTTTGCATATTGAGTAACATTTGGGTTCATATTTTTTAAATATATATCCAGAGGGATCATTAGTTTTCCCTGCTCCCCCCTATCTGTTTTTCTCAAACTTTCTTTTTTCCGACGGAAGTTCATTGCTTGAGATGCTCTTGTGGACTGAAATCCAGCCCCATCTGATTCCCCAAACCACAGTTAACCCGTTGGACATTTTGAAAAACAGACATGCAGTTGTAATCTATAATTTACGTGTGACCCCAATGTGACTGGGCCCCCATAGGCATGGCCTCTGTTCTTCTCCTGGGACCCTTCTAGAAGTAGGGCTGGGCACCAGATATTCCAAGAACCATTTCGGCTCTACAAAGCGTGTTTGGTGTAAAGTAGATTTTACAGGCAATTAACGCAGGAGGAAGCAGAGGAGAGCGCGTCACACGCCACAGCAGTGGTTCACAAAATCGCTATGAAATACCTGATTCTACCCTTCTGTCTCCCCATTGGCTGCCGGGTCCCTGCTGCTTCTTCTCCCTGTATCTTCCTGTGGCTCCACTCCTATCCTAAGCACCGTAACGCTTGGCTTTTCCGGTCTGTTTTTCTCAAGCCCACAATCCCTTTTAGCAAACAAAGAGCCCTTCGGGGCCGCCTCCTTTGCAGTTAGAACTTACAAACAACAGATAATGCTTTCCCGTCACAGATAGGTACTTTTCAGTTTGCATGTGTATGTTGGTTCAATCCTAATATTTGCATTTTATGATTGTGTTCTGAAGTAGTTGAAAAATAAGCCACCTCTCCCCAACCAGGCACATTGTGCGTCTCCCCTCACACAGCTTGATCGGTGCTTCATTTCTCACGTGGGCTGTTGTGAAAGACGTTTACTGATGCTTACTGTTTTACCCAAGGCAAACCACAAGCTTTTATGGAATCCTGCAAAGCTTGTTTAATGGGACACAACCAGGCACTTGCCCCAGCCATCAGGTTATGACAGTACGATGCGGTGGGCCCCCAAGCCAGACCTTCCTTTCTAGCTGTGTGACCTTGAACAACTCTCCTAGCCTCTCTGGGACTCCGTTTTATCATCTTCAAAATGAGGATTCACAATAGCACCTATCTCATGAGCTTTGTGTGAGGATTAATGAGTTAAATAGCACTAAAGCATAATTTAAAACCGTGCCCTGCATCCACGTAGGAAGCGAAAACACAACATTTCATTCAAGTTGTTAATTCACAGAAGAATCGATAAGACGTGAAGTCCAGTTCGAATGAAAGTTTGATTTACAGAGATTTATATCCTTTGCCAGGAAAAAAAAAATTTCATTACAGGTAGCACGTGCCTGTTCCCTTCCTGTGTTCTAGAATGTATCAGCCACTCCTGCCGGAACGCCCTCCACCCCCACCCAAAGATATCCACATCTTCACCCCCAGAACCTGTAACTTATTTTTGATGGTAAAAAATGGCTTTGCGGGTATGATTTTGAGATGAAAAGATTAACCTGGATTATCTTCATGGGCTCTGAATGGAATCACGTGTATCCTTTGAGGAAAGAAGCAGAGGGAGATTTAGTGGGCATGCGCACGTGCGCGCGCGCACACACACACACACACACACACACACACACACACACCCCCCCAAGGCAGTACGGCCACAAACCAAGGAATGCCGGTAACCGCCAAATGCCAGGAGCAGCAAGGAACGGGCCCTCCTGTGCAGCGTCTGGAGGAAGTGCAGCCCTTGCGGATGCCATGAGTTCAGAGCCCAGTGAAACATACTGATTTCAGACTTATGGCCTCCAGGAGAGAGACAGAGAGAGAATAAATTTCTGTTGTTTCAAGCCAGCAAGTGTGTAGCAATTTGTAACAGCAGCCCCAGGAGCTGCCTTCAGACATGTAAAATCAATCAAAAGCCCCGACTCCCTGGAGGGTGTGCTGGATGCCACCCAGAACACCACAGAAGGGATTTCCAGGGATCTCTTCTACCCATTCCTGTGTCTGGATAATTCTCCCTGACAGTCTTGGGTTGGGATACCTATACAGTCTACAGTATGCAGGACTTACACGGAGAATCCGATCCACCGGAAGTGTTACTTTGCAGCAGCTTTAATACAGCTCTCGCTACTACTAATCAATTACCTTCACTATTTTTTGTGTTCCCAGCTGGGCTTTTGCTCTGCTGGGGCTGTGTTGATGGGGACCAGTGATTCGCTTGACTAACCGGGACCTACGTCCTATGGAAAAGAATGATGGGATCATACGTGGCGGGGGGCGGGGGGGAAATGGTTGTTCCCGTGACTTGTGTTTCTGCTCTCAAGTGCAGGAAGGCAACAGCATCAGGGGTTGGCGGTGATGGCTCTGTAGTATCTACGCCTCCCTGGCTCGGTGTCCTGAGCCCCTGGGGAGATACAGATAGCAAACAGGATAATTAGATGGAAAGATGTGTGGTTTTCAAGGAACAAAAGAGTCGTGGTGAGTGCCAGGAG
>NW_027532208.1:6488532-6490749 GCF_008692635.1 Crocuta crocuta
AATTTCTAGCTTAAAAGGAGATTATATATACTTTTTAATGAATGAGGGAAAACCATCAGCTCTGATCAGAATAGAGTGTGACATTTAATAGTGTATTGAATTAATGTGGGACTGTGGCTGTCATGGAGGTGGGAGAGGGGACATTTGACAGTAGATGGTGACATTTTTGGTCAGCACAGCCCCAGGTGCTCCTGGTGTCTGGTTTGTAGAGGGCAGGGGTGCAGCTAACCAGCCTGCCCAGAACTGCCTGCCCTCGAGAGCGTATGCAGCCCTGCAGGTCAATAGTGCCAAGGTGGAGAAGCGTGCATCCCAGGCCGAGAGTTCTAGATTCCCAGAATCCGAGGCCCTGAAGGGACCCTAGAGATGATGAAGTTGAGTGGCTTCCAGGTGACATCCTTCAGATCCCACAGGGTGGGATGAGGAGGTCCCCAGACCCACAGCAGGCCCCGTGTGGGGTGTGAGGTGGTCCCAGGGGCCACCGTGTCATTGGATCCTCTCTCCTCTGTGTTGATGTGGGACTGAGCATCTCAGCTGGGTGCCATTTCTGCTCAGCAGAAGTTTGAAAATAACGGATGTATTTTAATCCTTTTATTTTGTAGCTGCAAAGTAGAACTAGGGCAGAGCTCACAGGTAGTGACGGCGCCCTTGGGAGCCCAGCGTCCCGGCTTCCGCCGCACCGGAACCGACCCACTCATGTGGGTCCCCTCAGACCCCGTCAAAAAAACCTGTGGCACTTGAAACCGTTGTCTGAAAAATCTTTCCAACAGGAACTGGTTTAGTTTCTGACCATAATGAATGGTCATCGAGGATCTTACGGAGACTATTTACTGAGGCATTTACCAGCCTCCCCTGGTTTGGGCCCTGAACATTTAGAGGGTATAAAATTTACAGCTGAAATTACCCAATTCCAGTGCACGTGGTAGAAGATGGAGTTTTAAATAAATCCTCAGCTTACGTATTGGCCTCCTCCACACAGAAAGCGGTGAGGACCGGGGTCAAGAGGACACACTGGGTGCCCGGCTGTCATTCCGTGTTCCTGCTCGGTGGCTGTCTCGCACCTGTGACCGCCCTTCTTCTCTTTGGAGCGGATGCTACCTGAGTCCAGCCTTTCTGAGATCAAAGCAGAAACTCGTTTCCCTGCGTCCTTGTAGCTCAGGGAGCTTCTTGGGCCTGACTCCCCTGGGGGACAGTTGGGGAAGACAGCGATAGGAAGACGTGTCACAGCGCACCCATTCTCGGGACAGGGAGGAGAAGCCTCTGAAAAGCTAAAGTGGTGCCTGTTTTTGTCGGGGCGTCTTGTTCCCATTGGACAAGGTGGCAGCCACCTGAAGGCCTCCCCTCATAACTTCCTGTGCAGGTGAGTCAGCTAGGGTCGGTTCTGGAGGTAGCCGCTCAGAACAAGTCCTGGGGGAGCCCGGGGAGCTCAGCCGGTTGGGTGTCTGACTTCAGCTCAGGTCGTGATCTCACACTTTGTGGGTTCGTGCCCTGTGTCGGGCTCTGTGCTGGCAGCTCAGAGCCTGGAGCCTGCTTCGGATTCTGTGTCTCCCTCGCTCTCTTTCTCTGCCCCTCCCTTGCTCGTGCTCTGTCTCTGTCTCTCTGTCTCTCTGTCTCTCTCTCTCTCAAAAATAAATAAACGTTAAAAAAATTAAAAAATAAAAAACTCCTGAGGCAGAAGAAGGAGGGCACTAGAACTATCTCAGAGACCAAATCACTCGGCATTTCCGCACTTCTGTGAAATCCTGTGACCATCAGACAAAGCTTCGCCGCTCCCTCCTTCTCTGAGTTGCCCACCCTAATCAGGCAGCTTTTGGAAGCCCTCACAGTAGTCTCTGGTCTGAGACCAGAAATCATCCTTCACAGTTGAGTTCGGGGCCACAGGCGTTCTGAGCGAGGCGTTGCACGGCCCTGGGCGACCATATGTACGACTGACTCAGTCTCTATACTTAAATTTCTAAAAATGGTTCAATTGAAGTAAAACCAGGAAGTTAAAAAATTTTCCACCCTGTTTTCCACCGTGTTGCTCAACACATACGGCTTCAGGTGGGCTCTGTTCTGGGGAGAAGCCACAGGGGAGTGTCCGTGATGGGCTTGGAGGACAGGCGGGTGGTTAATTGATTCAGGCAAGAGTCTCTGAGTGATCAACAGCACAGACCTTTTCTTTTCAGCTGGTCAGTGAGAAAGAAGTCTCCCGAATTCTGTCTTCGTGGCTTTCTTTGT
>NW_027532208.1:6490921-6492705 GCF_008692635.1 Crocuta crocuta
GCGGTCATTTGTAAATAGAAAGCTGTTTAAGGGTCTGTGGAAATGTCCAGAGACTGTGAAATCAAAGACTATGTCTGTGGAGATGGCGTGAGGCTCATGCTCAGATGAATAACACAATTGCATTTGGATGGGCCGGGGCTGAGGACCTGCTAATGGTGTCTGAGTCAAGGACCCCTGTGATGTTCTCAGGCTGCAGGGCCCACTTTGTTGCCACTTCAGCCGTTTTTCCAGAAAGCGTTCAGATGGAAACTCTACACCAGAGCTGCCTTTGTGAGCTGAGTCCCATCTCTGTGCCTGATGCCGACAGACTCACATTCTCCCTCCCTTTGAAGTGAAGCCCTTCTCCACCAAGCAGGGCCTTCCTTTGAGAAGGTGCTTTTTGCCACCTGGCATATTTCTGCCCTTTGACCACGTAGGCTCGTGTGTTCCAGGCCATGCTACAGCAGTTGGGCCGGTGCATGGTAACAGGCACAGACCCGTGGCCGTGGTGGGGGCGCCCCTCAGAGTGCTCCTGACCCTCTGGCTGGGCCTCTTCCCGGGGAAGGGTCCCTGCGGTCAGGCCTCCTGGCTACCCCATGGTGCCTTTGATTCTGTCTCCTGCTGTGATGTCTCCCATTCCTCTGATGCCCCAGATGTCAACGCCGTGGATGGCAGGCTGCCCGATGCACAGCTGTCCACCAAAAGGTGCTTTGGCGACACATGTTCACCATGGTGCCATTGGTGCCTGACATCAAGGACTCTGTTTGTCATCGTTGCAGAAGGGGCCAGTGTCTACTGTGCTGAGGCTTTGAGCTTTCAACCCCAGTATTTTCCAGGGCACTTGGGTGGCTCAGTGGGTAAAGCATCAACTCTTGATTTCGGCTCAGGTCATGATCCCTCAGTTTGTGGGTTCGAGCCCCCCATCGGGTTCTGTGCCGCCAGTGAGGAGCCCGCTTGGGATTCTCTGTCTCCCTCTCTTCTCTCTGCCTCTCCCCTGCTCCACACTCTCTCTCAAAATTCAATTAATAAACTTAAAAAAGACAACAGCAATATTTTTTTTTTATTTATTTATTTTAACAGTTTATTGTCAAATTAGTTTCCACATAACACTCAGTGCTCATCCCCACAAGTGTCCTCCTCCATGCCCATCCCCCCCTCTCCCCACATCCATCAGTCCTCAGTTTTTGTCAGCATTCAAGAGTCTCTCATGGTTTGCTTCTCTCCCTTTCCCCCACCATTTCCGCCCTTCTTCTCCCCCTTGTTCCTCCGTCAAGTTCCTCCTAATCCTCCTATACGTGCAAACATATGATATTTGTCCTTCTCTGCCTGACTTATTTCGCTCAGCATAACACCCTCAAGGTCCATCCATGTTGCTACACATGGCCAGATTTCGTTGTTTCTCATTGCCATGTAGTATTCCATGGTATAGATAAACCACATCTTCTTGATCCATTCATCTGTTGATGGACACTTAGGCTCTTTCCATGTTTTAGCTATTGTGGAGAGTGCTGCTATGAACATTGGGGTACATGTGCTCCTATGCATCAGCATTTCTGTTTCCCTTGGGTAAATTCCCAGCAGTGCTATTGCTGGGTCATACGGGAGTTCTATTGTTAGTTTCCTGAGGAACCTCCACACTGTTTTCCAGAGGGGCTACAACAGCAATATTTTAATGAGCCCTTTCACGGCAGCCGGGTCAGCCCAGAGGTGGAGAGCAGTGAGCCTTTGCAGCTTGCCTGTGAAGATCATAACACACTCAGCCCCCATGCTGGCCTTGCAGTCACCCGTCTCCTTTGACTGCGCCC